>NC_092819.1:53315000-53557500 GCF_023375885.2 Dermacentor andersoni | reverse complement strand
AGAGAGGTACGGGAGAGAGGCCTAACGGCTGGACTTATCGCGGACAATTTGTAAGCAGCGAGGAGAAGTGTATGTGCCCGAGTTCGCGCAAAAGTTTGCCAGGGTTCACCCCCGTTTGACGCACTGCAGACGCCTCAGCAGCTGGCCGCCCCATCCAATAACACAGCCATCGCAGTGGCTGTCGCTGCATAGAATGAGGCTGCCAAAGGGAAAATAACAAAATGAAAAAAGAAATACAGGAAAATAGTGTTTGGGGAAGGGCTGGGGGAGCCGAGATTGAAGGACGGGGCGAAGTACGCTTGAAATGGGAGGGAGGGGGAAATTGGGAAACAGTGGGGTGAGAGAGGAGAGGGCGAAATGGGATTCAGATCGAGAAGTGGCAGGCTGAAGCGAGGGTAAAATGGGGAGGCGGCGTGAAACGGCAAGGGGAGAAGGAAAGGAGGAATAGAGGGGGTGGGGTGTCGCTGAGAGTCGGCGAAATGAGTTTAGCGAGTTTGGGCGCCTTTTACTGGCGTCGCGTCCTACGCGCTGAGGCTCTTGACAGGGGCGGATTTTGCGACGTCGACCTGCTGCCGCGTGTGTTTGCGCCGGCCCTGCGTGGCAGGTTGAGAACAGGCGTCGCCAGCTGGTGTGATTTATGGTCGCGCACGCACACGGATGTATAGTGTGGGCGGTCGGCAATTTTATGGCGCACATATATTCTCGCGTAGAGCCATAAAGGTGAACTGGTTGCACAACCACGCACGCACGCCGGGCGTGATAGCGGGCTTCTTGCGCTAAGATTAGCACATGACCTATATTATTATTATTATTATTATTGTTGTTGTTGTGAAACTTAAACGGCGTATGGGTCGGCTGCTCGCAAGCAGGCCGAGCAACACCAAGCTGGGGCGTGGCTCTTGCAGTTTTCTGTCACCTCGTGCTGGGGTCCCAACACCAGAAGACCGCGCGTGAGCTGTCCATGTATGAGAGAGATGAAGAGGAAAGGCAGGCTGGTCCAAAGTATTCTCCTCCTTCATACAGCTGACGTGGCCAGGAACGATGACTGTGTGAGTAAAGGATGTCAGCGTAGAGGCGGACTGATCAAACTGAGACAATTATATGTACACGCGTTGGCTTGCGGATAAGTGGCTCGGGTACTCCTTCGATTCGTATTCGCAGAGGGCCTGCGCGCTCTGTCATTTAAGTGTCCCGATATCTGCAGCGCGTATCTTATCCAACCCCGCATTTCTTGTTCCGATTAACATATATCCGCCTTCCCCTCCCTCCCTCCCTCCCTCCCTCCCTCCCTCCCTCCCTCCCCCTCTCTCTCTCTCTCTCTCTCTCTCTCTCTCCCTCCGTGAGCACGGTGCGCAGCTGCATCTAGCTGTGAGGACGGAAGTGAATTAAGAGCACGGTGTAGAGTCGTGTGGCGCCGGCGGTGGGGCCTCTTCCGTGGCGCGCGCGTGTATGTATATACCAGTGTACGCAGTCGTGCTCTCTCGCTGCCTAACATCAATTATTCACTGCCTCCAGCACGCGCACATACCCGCGCGCGCTCGTTCTCTCCCGAGCCTTCGCCGCCGCCGCCGCGCATCCAGCCGCAGAGCTCGGGCCATTAGCGTCGCCCGCCGACGCGCGAGCAGATAATGAGCTTCTCGGGTGTTCGGACGCCGAGGCAGAGTATACATCACTGCCACTTGCGCTGCTAATGAGGACGGAGGAGAATCGACAACAAACACCAGACAACCGCCACGCGGCGAGGTGCGCATGCGGCAACTTTCCCGGAGTCCATCCCTCCCCCTTGCCCCTCTCTCAGGAGACCCCTCCCCAATTCCCCAACCCTCTCTCTCTCTCTTTATATATATAGCTCTATATAGGTATACCGTGCATTCGCCCGCATGCAACCGCGTGGGCGCGCTTTGTGCATGCATTGGTGTGTGCGTCTGCGGTTTTCGGGTTTCGAAACGTCTGTCTGTCTGTCTGTCTGTCTGTCTGTCTGTCTGTCTGTCTGTCCGTCTCTCGAACAGTGTTTCCAGTTGTTGCAAGCTCTGTTCTCGATGCAGTGCACGCGCACACAAACTGCGCGGTGTTGAATTTCCGTTCCCGAACGGGAAGCGCACGTCGGGAACGTCCGCGGTGCGCTATAGTATATGCACATATTATAAGGGCACCCTGATTATTCTGTAATGCGGCGCGCGGTAATCAGAAACCATCTGGCCTGAAATGAAACGCGGCGTTCTTCGGTTTCCCGCAGATTCGTTGAGCGTCGTGTTTCCCGAACAAGGTATAGCGTTCAAAATGTCGCGTTTGCAAGCTGCCTGTGCACTATGTTGGCAGGAAATTGCACTGCGATTGGGGGCGCCATGGTTTTTTCCATCGCACGCGCAATCGAGATTTAGCTCGTTATTTCCCGCGTCTGTATAGCATGGAACGCGCGGCACCGGCACGATCGTACCTTCGTAATACATGAAATGTCCGGTCAAATATAGTACTTCGTCATTCGGTCCGGAGAGCTCTGGTTTCGAGCTCTTGCGGACGATGACGAAACAGTTGAATCACAACACGTTCTTTTTCTTGTTCTTCTTCTTCTTCTTCTTCTTGTTTATGTGATTGATACGTAATTGCAACAGCCATAACTGATGGTTACGACATTGGTCCGATGAGACGACACTGCGGGTCTATACGATGTTCGCGTCGGTGCTTGCGTCAGGTCAAGTTTTAATTCGACCGAACCGCCATCTCTCTCACGATATTTCGTCTAATTTTTTTCGTATCCTCCGGACAGCATTTGACGTGTCCTTATAGCTCTAGCTATACAGGCCTTGCGGAATTTGCGAGAAATGTATCTTAAGGAGGGCAAAGTGAAAGGCAAATTTATTGGTAACGCTTGTTGGAATAATCGAAATTTCCTCGCAGTTGTAAAGAGCCGAGGGTTTGGCCCGAGAAACAGTATACTCTAACCATGTACTTATATACTGGGTGAACGGTAAGAACTAAGAACTAAAGGCAGACTTCTAAGAGATTCCTCCTTGTGTGTGAACCTCATTTGCTGCCATATTGCAGCAGGCATGGCAGCAGCAGGCCTGACATATATCAGCAGTGTGTGTGCACTGGTATCTTAATGCGCACAATATTGAAACGGACAACTTTCGCGCTTGGGAATGCGTGAGTGGTTTGCCAAAGTCTACAAGACAGTCTTTAGCGAAGCCGGACGTGGGACAGACATTGCAGCGACACTTAGAAGGTCTAGAAGCTGTTTTCCTTGGAAACTGCGTCGCACGGGCATGGTGTGTAGACGTGTATACCGTGGCCCAAGAGCTGCCACCATAGTGGGCGTTCTTGTTGGATGCGCGTCTTGGTCTGCCCGAATATCAAGCGTGCCGATACCGGCCGCGGCAGCACAAGGCTATATCATGACGTCGCGCTGCTGTCTTGAGGTCCCGCGTTCGATCCTGGCCGCGCTGCGACCGGGTTTCAACGGGTACGAAAGTTTACATGTATATAAACTGTCTATAAGATAGGCCGTATGGATTTTCTATGGAAATCCTTTAGACTACACAGAAAAAAAAGTCCGTAGTCTCTTTAAATTTTTTTTGAAAGAGTTCGTTGCACAAATATCGACACGCCGGTGGTGAAATCCCGATCTGTGAGCAGCTTCCGGTAGAGTGTATACTTCCGTTGCATATAGATGGCGCTGCTCTCGTAACAACGAGCAGATGGCGTCGTGCGCCGCGCGAAAAGACGAGAAAAAGACAGGGCGAGCAAGTATCACCGAATCACCTGCCTCCAACGGGCCGGGCCGCGCGTGTCCGTAGCGCGCTGTTCCGAGGTCGGGTCTTTCAGAGAGGTCCCGAACGGCTTTTGCGTCACCTGCGGGCTGTACGTTGCGCCCGAAAACCCGAAAACTGCTCGCGGCCGTTAACCGAGTGCTCGAAGAAGCCGCGGATATGTTCTGCAGGAATGGATTTCTGCGTCGTAGTCTGCCAAGCCGATGGAGAAAGGTGAGGGCGAACGCGGAAAAGAAGTGTGGCAGTTGTGGATGGCTACATTCAGTTCTTTTTGGGGGGGAGGGGGGGACGCATGAACCGTTTTTAAATGCGCGGAAATGCCCTGCTCTGAGGTGTATTTCTATTACTGCTGGTTTCACAACATGTTTCGACGCGGAGGAGATTATCGGTGATTTGTGGGCAGAGAGTCGAGTTTATTGAAGGCGTAGTAGCTAATTAGAGCATATAGAAGGTTTAGTTAGTTACGTGCATGAAAGGCAATAGTGTTTTCCTGTTCGGTGCATGCTTTAGTTACATTCACCGACTGTGAGACCTCCTCCATGTATAAGACGTTAGTCTCAATGCGTATACACAGCAGTTGCAAAAAGCTAGCCCCCAGTGTAGGATAGCAAACCGGGTGCTCGTCTGCTTGACCTCCTTGCCTTTCCTGTGCTCTCTTTCTCTCTCTTGCAACAATTTAAAGAAAATTGGAAATCTGAAAGTTCAGTGGACCGGTACGCATGATGACATCGGGCGAAGACTTCACTAACTTAGCCATAACACGCGCTAAATGTATCATGCAGAAAAATAGAGCAGTTTCTGATGCAGGAAGAAAAATGAAGTTTCTGATACGGGAACTCGAAGATAACTGCGCCGTCACTGAAAATTTTAATGATGGCTGGCTGAATCGTAACGGGGGTGCTAAGGTAGCGTGCGCTACAGACAGTTTATTTGACATAAATCAATTTACTGATCGCGCGGGTTAATCTTTTTTTCGCAGTTTGTAAAAATGCGCAGAGAGAGAGAGAGAGAGAGAGAGAGAGAGAGAGAGAGAGTTGGGAGCGCTCTCTTACAGAGCGTAAGCGTGCCCCATCCATCGCTTCATTTTCGCAAACTTTTCAATGAAAGCGTTGCCCTTGTATTCTTACTGTCTCGTACACATAGTTTTCGGTTTTCGGATGTCCTTCTATGCCTCTACGTCGCGCAAATTCCGGCTGACCGCAGTGTCCCGCATGCCATACCGAGCGGCCCAAGTGTATACGCACACGACACACGAGCATATATTACGCGTATTAAGTCCCGCCCGCAAGCGCTGCCAGATAGTTTCGTACTCCTCCGGCAGTTCTCATTAGCTGGCATTTCCGATTCGCGTTGCATACCGCGTCCCTCCCCGCACGCCATCTATCATATCCCCGGTACGTACAGCTAGCCCCCCCTCCCATGCCCCGCGTCGCGATCCGCGAACAGGCCCACCGGCTGACCACGAATTCCGCCCGCCGAAGCAATAAACCCGCAGGCTCCGCTGTATATCCATACACGCACAGTCCCAGCATGCACGGCTCTCGCGGAATTCACGCATGCAGGACGGTCAGGCCCGATGCATTGTTCTGACCACACGCCGATGTGTGGCGGTCGTCCCGTGCTTTCGTTTGTCTGGTCCGTGCGCGTGTGTGTGCGTGCTCTGTAATACGGATATCGCGTGCGTTGTTCCGAGGCATGTGCTCGTTGCGTTCGTGTGCGTGTGCTTCGGCGTGCGCCTAATTGCGTAATTAATAGGCGCCCGCAAAGACGCGCCGCTTGCCGGCGGGGCGTTATCGCTCGCGTGCAGCTGTAAAGCTAGCTCTCTCGGCGGTGGAACCGCTGTTACCGCGCGGTCACGGGCGCTATGTAGCTTCACTTCGGGGCCACGAAGCGCTTCGCGCGAGATGGGAGAGTTGCGTTTCCCAATTCCTCCTCCTCCTCCTCCTCTTCCTCCTCCTTCTCATCATCATCATCATCATCATAATTTCTCTCTCTCTCTCTCTCTCTCTCTAAAGGATGGGACATCGTAAACGTTGTCCGTCGGAAGAAACCATGCGCAAGCGGTTCCCGGCGTCTGGCCGAGGCGCGTGTGCCCCTGTATACGGGCCGCGGGCCGCCTCCTCGACGAAACGAAATATTCAGTGCCGACTCGGCGGGTAAATGCGAGAGACATGGCTTAGCATTACCTCGCACAGCTTCGAGGCCCCACAAATCTCTGATTTAAACCGCGTTGCCCACATTGAAAACTGTCGTTCAGAAGCTCACTCAATTGACACACGTCCTGTCTCTTCGAGGAGCGAAGTGCTGCTAATGGTAGTCCGGAGCAGATCACCGTATATATATATATATATATATATATATATATATATATATATATATATATATATATATATATATATATATATATGCGCGCTCTGTTAAGTTGTTCCATCCCCTCTCTACCTCTGCCACGTGGCTGGCTCAGTTCGCACACTTCACACACATACTTTTTTTCTACTTCGATACTACTAATGCGAACGCATAAAAAAAGAATAAGAAGAAAGGTGAAAACCTTACTGCGGCGCAGGACATTTGTGAGGAACAACAGTCGTCCCCACGGGCGAAGCCGTTGGTCTGATAGTAGCATTCGAAGGAATAAACGTTTAGTCCCCATACAGGAGCTTGCATTAGGATCAATCTCGTGGCCTCCCATACAGGGAGTAACTGCTCGGGGGACTAACAGTTCATCATTTTACAGTTATTCCGCAAGGGACGGATAGTTTGATCTTTCAGTGTCTAATAATTGTGGCTACGCAGTTACTTTCCATGAGATTATAGTGCCCCTACTGTGTTCAGTTATTTATTTATTTCCTTAGAGTGTGCATCGGCGCGCGTCGGAGGCTGGCCTCACGCAGGCGGCCGAAACTTATATTGACATTGAGTGAGTTGATGTGTTAACTGTAGTGAGCTGGTGATGAGGTGGCTACTTTGAGAGTGAGTGAGTGAGCGAGCGAGAAAATGCCGCTGCTTCTATAATTCTATATATGGAACCGCTTCAACAAAAATACCAACAACTACCGATTATGACGGAGAGGGTGATCAAACGAATGAGTTAGAGTTGAATTAGCTCATGACTCACGTGTATGTACGTGCGAGTCCATCAACACGTATGTCGCATATCCTGCGGAATGACAGGCGCGCCCACATATTCCATCGACGACGGACGAGTTACACAAAACTCGCATTTATGCGAGCAAGGCGCAATTTAAGTTCAATTAGGAGGTCACTTCAGCTGCCGCGTACATGTTGACGAAACTATTTAACAAGTCTCTCTCTCTCTCTCTCTCTCTCTCTCTCTCTCTCTCTCTCTCTCTCTCTCTCTCTCTCTCTCTCTCTCTCTCTCTCTAATTCCAATACCACTGTAATAGATCCGCATTTACGCTGTATGAAAGTTCAGCGTCTGACTTTCTGGCGCTGGAGCCGCATTAGCACGCGAATGAAGGGCGTAAGAGTCCGTTTATCTATATATGAATATTCTAGCTCGCGGAAGAAGCCGTAATGGATTGTATTATTGCAGGAGCCCTCCAGGTCAACGCGCCTCGCCGTGTCAGGTGTTACCTGCATACAACCAGAGCGTTCGGATGCGCATCACGTGTCTGTCGCTACGGCAGGTGCCATGCTCTATACACACGCCCATCTATAATGCTATCGGTATTGAAGCGTTCGGAATACGCAGAAAGCACGCGGAAACTATCGAAAACATATTTTTTTTTTTTTTTTTTTTTTTGCAGAGTTACAGTATAGTCGCCCAGATGTATAGTATACGTAGTGGCACGGTCAGTTGGCTGTGAACATTCGATCTAGAGATGGTAGCGTGAAAAGGAGCAAGCTCAGAAAGTAATATATAACTGTAAGAGCCAAAAGCCAGTCTATGTAGTGTTAATTACACAGCAGGGTCTATTCCATGGCAGTCATAGAGTTTCTCCACTCGGGACGCGTTATAACTATAGTCAAGGCCTGGAGAACACTCAAAACGAGGACAACAACAGCAACAATAAAAGAGCTCGATGGCCATGGCCACCGACCTTTTCTTTCCCTATGGACTGCTTCCACGTAACGTCCACCCATCCATCCAGTCCCGAGATTGCGGCGTTAGTTCGAAACACGTGCGTGCCCCGAATTGTCGGTGGGTGCGCACCTCGCGGCCGCGCGTCGAACTGCAACGTTGCCCCCACGGCAGTTTCACGCGTCCACGAAGCCGGCTTGCTGTCACGCGAACAGCGCATACACGCGAGTCCCGTGGCTGACTTTCACGCCCCGTCGCCGCTTCCGATCCGCAACCTTGATCTCGAGCGTGTCGCTGTATGCAGAGCAGCGCGTTCTCTCCCTCGTCTTCGTGTCTGCATCTTCGCAGACTCGGGTCACGTGGAAGCAAATGAGCCATGGCTCGAACGGGGGTGGTTTGCGAACGCCTCTTGGGAGCGTTCCGGTTCGACGAGAAAAGTTCGCCGTTAAAGGGGCATTAAAATATAAATCCACACTAACTCAGCTTATAGAGCGGTAATGTACTCGTTCGAAACTCCTCTCTCTTCGTTCACTTGGTAGAAAAAAAAAAAAAAGGCTGCCGTGATGCTGACTTTTATGCGATTATACAGTTGTTAAACTCTACTATAGAATGTTGTATACAGTTTACTGAATCATTGTAGTCTGGCCAATCCATGCCGCTGCAACGCCGCAAGAAGTGTTTTAAATGTCCGCGATTCTCTCGTGCTATGGAGAGAGAGAGAGAGCTCTTATCGTGGATTCCTCGGCTATCATGTATTGTACGAGTGTGAATGAAAAAGACAGGCAATGTTCACATGACACTTCTGTTACCGGAAGACAAAAAATAACTATTCATATCACATTTCCAGGTATGCCCCCCCCCCCCCCCCCCCCCGCACCAAAATGCGATTTTGGTATCTTGCAATCAGCTTCACGCATCCCGCCCGTGAAGGAGTTGTTTGGTCGCTCACGAAGTGCCACATTTCGCACCGCTTGCTGGGCCACGTCATCCGATCTGAACCGACAACCGCGCAGCGCTTCCTTCAAAGGGCAGAAGACGCGATCATTGGTGGTGGTGGTGGTGCACGGAGGATGGTGGAGAAAGCGCCAACAGCCGACAGCATCCATGGATATGGCGGAGGTTCGATTCCCTCTGACGACCGAAGACGCGCCAAGGCGCGCCGGCGTGTTTGTCTATGGTGCAGTCGGGGATTGGTGCATCCGTAGGTGTATTCTACCTGATTGCACCCCGACACACCACTGAACTGGGGCAGTTATGTATAAATATTCCTACTTTCGTGTCACTCCGAGTATATACACGTGGAGACGTCAGAAACACCCCCCGTCTTAGTTTATTCCCGGGAAAACACGAAATTCCCTTTAGATTTCCTTTTTTTTTCTTTAATTTTGACCCTCGTACGTGGAGGCGGAACGTACTTTAAGTTGAATTGAATCGAACTGACATTGTTTTTGTAGGAAATAAAAGTTAAACACGCACCATGGTCGCTCAGTGGCTGTGGCATTCGACTGCGAGTACAAGGTCGCGGGTTCCACTCCCTATACCGGGCACATCCCGATGGGGAGCGCGCACTGGAAGACACTTTCGTGCACTTACGTTTAAGTGCACGTTAAAGAACCGCAGGTGGCCTATATTAATACCCCGCTATACGGCGTTCCTCATGGTGCGCGTGTATTGTTTTGGGCGCGTTAAACGCCAGAAATTAAATTTTAATTAGGGATAAACTTCCCTCATCTTTAAGTTTCACCCTGAAGCCCCATGCAGGGGTACGTGGTATGCGTGAGGGTGACGTCACAGATTTCAGATCATGTTTTCTCGTGTTTTTCTACAGGAGACGTTATCGAAACCTCCAAGCGTTCAGCTTTCGTTTTTTCTTCTTCCTTTACCGTTTACTTTTCTCTTTTTTTTCTTTTTTTTCTTTTCTTTTAGAATACAGCGTTGTCCTTTAGTAGTGGACAATTAAACTGACCCGTCTATAGGCGCTCTCGATATTCTTGTCGTCGTGGCGGGCTGTCGCTGTAGCTTCAGAACGACGTCGCCGTTCGTCTGTCGTTTTCGCGCCTTCCTCTGGCGTCTTCGACCTTTTCTCACGTGTCCCGCTTCACTACTGCACAAGCCTATATATAGTTTAGTATAAAACAGCTTAATCTCAATTCCCATCTTTATAGAGGCCTCCGTAATATACCCCTTTGAAGGCTTAAAGGAATACGTTTGTGCCCGGTATAACCTGCACGCGACACCCTACTCCGTAATCGAGGTTTCTCAAGAGTCGACGCGGTGCTGTACATATTGTTAAGAATGGCCGTACGGGGTGGCAACGTGCAAGCTTTCAGCCCGCTGCACGTGTTCCAAGCCCACCAGACGGGGCGGCCTTCGGAGAACTGCGAAGAGCCGGCAGCCACGTGGCGCGCGATCAACTCAGGAAATTGGTACTTGGCCGAGCCATCCGGGACAAAGCAGAGTTCTACGAAGCCCTCTGACGTCGGCACTGAAAGCTGGGCGGTACCGAGAACTGTCCGGCCTTTTCAGCTGTGTGTGAGTGCAACACGAACATTTCCGTCCACGAGGCTCGAACGTGTGTGCCTTTGTGTGTGTGAGCCATACTGCGGGGCGGCGGCAAGTTTACAATGATTGGACGAACATTCCCGACCATTCGTGCTCCGTCCACGCCGAACGATGACGTCGAACTATGACGTCAAGCGGAGAGCTTATAAGCAGCGTTTGCCGGCTGCTAGAGTGTGCTCGTGTCGTGCTCGTTGTCGGGAGCTGAATGCTCTGTCATGCTCGAAATGTAGTAGTGAGCTGTGTGCTCGTAAGCTGTTTGCTGTATGTTAGTTTTGCGGGCTCCATATGGGAGTCGCGCTAGACTGCCAATGTATCTTGCTTAAACTGTTAATATGTAAATAAATCCTGTTCACCGAGTTCCTGTCTACGACCTTCATCTCCTTCAAATGGTGGCAGCGGCGAGATAGTCCGACGACTCCTACATCTGGTTGACAGCGGCAGGATCGTCCGACAAATCTAATAATATATAGATCGAAGATGAACAGTTAACGCCACTTGACGGCCGCAAGCAACATGTGGCAACCATTCCGCCTCCTCATGTTTAACGCACCCCTCGTTTTTGGGGCATTTCCCTCAAACCTCACGGAGATCTCGCCGCGGCCACAAAATCGAGCCGCTTCAAGAAAGACGGCCATGCACCCTGCGATCTCCTTTCGACGCTTTTAAAAAAAACTCAGGGAGGGTTCCAGATTAACGCTTTCCGGCGCCTCGTACAGATTACGTATACAAAGCAACGAGCCGACGAATACTAACTAGCCATGAGTCATTAGTTAGTTACGTCTGCAAAGATTTTGCCTTTGTAAAACACGCGTCCGTGCACCGCCAAAGTGTTCCAGAAGATGTGTTCATTGTTTTCTATACCTCGCTCTGGTTAGTGCACGCCTGGTGCGTTGGAAGCGATGCCCGTTTCGCGTACTTTTGTTTCTGTCCCTCCTTATCGCCGAGTTGTGCTCTTAAGATGTTCCTGCATGCGTTCAGCTATAGGGCGCACACAGTTGGGTCTTCTTTCACTTGTGTGAAGCGCGCCCATATATGCATGCATGCGTTGTTGTTCCGCCGGCTCGCCTTCTTGGAAAGGGAGAATTAATTGAGGTTGGGCGCGTCTTCGGCGTGGGAACCGCGCGAGTGCGTGGAAGGGCCTCGAGAGAATCCCGCGCCTCTCGAGGGGGTTAGCGTTAAAGTCTCGGAACGCCGCTTGCTTGAGTAAGCATAGGAAATCGCCGCGGTTTGTCTCGGTTGAAACCGTGTTGAAACAGCGATCGTTTGTTTCTGCAACGCCTTACCGGTACTTCGCTCTGTCTCTCTTCTCGTACTCGGTTAGGGTATAGTTCTTTGAGGCTTCGGCCGTGCGTTTTGCAGCCGTCGCGCGATTGTGCGCGTTCTCATTGGGTGTTGTGTAAGCAAAGCTTTTCGAACCTCACGTATAGAGTATACCCATTATTATCCCTGGCATGCGTATGCTTCAGTAACGTTGTACGAATTCTTACGTAGCGCTGCGCCCCTATTGATGATTCGTGGCTTCGTGGCGATTCGTTCTCAGGTTTGTTGCAGTCAGCATCTTTAAGCGTCCGTTTATCCATAGGCGAAAAGTTTGTTAGTAGAGCCGTGAGAAGGGACTGTGGCAGTACGATAAAAAAGGGGTTAAGCGAACTTGGCACTCCCAAGTCACGGACGGCAACTTGCCGATGTTTTCGAGAGAGGGGGAGAGAGAGGAAAGGCAGGGAGGTTAACCATACGTACGTCCGGTTTGCTACCCTGTACTGAGTGAAGGGGATAGAGAGATGGAACTATATATATATATATATATATATATATATATATATATATATAGAGAGAGAGAGAGAGAGAGAGAGAGAGAGCGAGAGAGAGAGAGCACAGTTTCGCGCACATATATATATATATATATATATATATATATATATATATAGAGAGAGAGAGAGAGAGAGAGAGCGAGAGAGAGAGAGAGCACAGTTTCGCGCACAGTTGAAGGTACGCACTGTGTGTACAAACAAACGGTCGGGCCAAGACCTGTCGACTTGAGGTACTGCAATAACGTTATCGTGGCTTTCTGTGCCGTCGACGAGTATTTACGGCCGTGGTACAAATTGACCTTCATTTCCGAAAATGGTGTATAGAGTCCAGCCGGTCCAGCCGTCCTCGATAAACTGCATAATATCGCTGTATCCTGTCACAACGACGGCGAAAATTGGAGCTCGAAAGGACCGCGTAAGGAGCGCTGCTGAGGAAAGTGATATGCGTAACGATAAGATATAAAAAAAAGAGACTGAAATGTATGTACATCATATAGAGCGATATCGCGCAGACCGGGAGTCGAACCCACCACTTTCGATATGCCACCGCAGCAGCTCGTGTGTTATGATTGGGGGCTCAATCCCATCGCTCGTAACCCGTTGTCAAGATTGGAGTCCGGCATGAATTCGAAGGAAGCTGGCCCATGCCGTCGTCCAACTTATCCACGCTGAGGACGTTGATGAAGGGAAGGACTGCTTCTCATCGAGAACGAGGAATACGGGTTTATTTACAGTATTTACATGCAGTTCATCAGTCTAGCATGACTGCGAGATAAAGTACGTCAGTCTAACACGACTGCTTGAGAGAGTCTCAGTCCAACATGACTGCTTAAGAAAAGTGTGTCGAGCATCCGCACAACAGAGGCTTATAAGCACTCGGTCCCCCTTGATTCCAAGGGGACGGAAACGTTCGTCCAGTCATTCTAAACACGCCGCCTCTCCCCAGGACGGCTTACACACACACACACGCACACACACGCACACGCACACACAGGTGCACGGTCCGGAGGCGACGTCGAGGGGCTTCGTAGAACTCGGAGCTGATCCGGGTAACGCGCCCGGGTAGCCATTGTCCTGCGTCTTGGTCGGCGCGTGAGAAGGGGCCTTCGTCGACGTTCCCGCGGCAACTCCCCCACTCGTAGCACAACAGGGCGGTGTTGGTGGGTTCGGTAACAATAGTTGGCCCGCCGAACGCATTCAGTCACAATGGCGACTTAGTGACGCCGTGGCTAGAGGTTTGCGGCGGCTCTCCAGGAAGCGTTGACGCCCGTTGTCGTAACTGGCTGGCAACACTTGCACCTCAGCTGGGCCGTTCTTAACAGTGTCCAGTTTACTCGTTTGCCTCTCACAACCCGCGTTATATATTTTGGTGGGCATTGAACCGCACGAATCGGTAAAACTATATATACTACGCTCCTTGCGCACTCGTCTCCTGCGCGCGCTCGCACACGCCAACGTGATGGTTCATAAGTTGCTTGCAGTGAGGGGGCGTGTGGCGCAGCTATATAGTGCTGCGGTGGTTGCTCAGAACGTTCAGAACGAATCTTCGCATTCGTGCTTAAAGATGACCGCTATATACCTAGGTATATGTGTATATGCCGAGTCGAGCGTGCTAAATGTCCGATGCCCAGCAACGTCCAGTTTTCAGAGCGCAGCTCCTTGCCGCGCCCGTTCCTGCGTTTCGTGTCGCCGTCGTCCCTCGCCGTAACCAGCTCCGTAGCAGAGGCCAGCGCGCTGCCCTAGCTGCGTGCGCTCCTGGCGCCATCTCTCGCGCACGGCGCGAGCCTTGCTCTCTTCGCTTCTCCTTCAAAAAATTTATTATTACGCATTTGTTCGTATATACACACACAGTCGTGTTTCACGCTTGCTGCATATACCGGGAAATCGAACGAAACGTCATATATAGCCACTGAACCACCCCGCGGTGGTTCGAAATTCAATTACCATGGTGACGATACACACGCGAGGTTATTCGCTAACGCTGCTGTCGGACGCGCTGCTAAAGAAGCCGTGTAGCAACGGGCGCCTCGCATCTGTATATACAGCGTTCTCTGGGGACGGTTCTGCCGGCGACAGGTCAAAGAAGCGTCCTTCCCAGAGGAAAAGCCCGCAAAGAAAGTGTTACTCGAGATATGGCATTGCGCGCGCGGGAATAAAGGACGGCCGTGCGAGAAGCAATCATTTTCATCCGCGCAAGTGTCCTTTTTTTTGCTCTGTCCCGATAAAACGGCGCAGTGACTGCGAAACTATATGCGGGTAGTCTCGTGCTATCGTGAAGCAGAATTTTTTTTAAAAATCACCCGTGACATGTGTAGCACAACGTTACTCCTTTAGCTGGGTTGCTCTTATAAAGACAGATGCGTTACAAGCAAAAAGAAAATGAAATTGAATTTTGGCATAAATAACGTCTTGCTAATTAAATTTGAAGGTGATTTCTTCACGTCTGATAGGGAATGTAATTTATGAATTGTATCCGGCGAATTTTAAGGTCATATCGGCTCTAGGAACGAATTGTAATGATGACACCATTTCCGAGATATGCATTCCCGAATTTCGCGACGATATGCGTTGGTGCACGTTGCATTATTTCGAGCTTCAATGCATAAAAAGTCGCTTTGTCAAAAAAAAAAAAAAAAAGAAAAGAAAGTGCCGTTATCTAAAAATTGGCGCTAGTTTCGAAATTCGTTCAAAATGAATGCGCCTTGCGAAATTACTGGCTTCAGTTCGCGTGTTTTGCAATATGTGCGCTATATATAGAGGAACATGTTGAACAGTTAATTAGTGAAATCTTGTTAATCAGCCAATTATGCGTATTCATTTTTAGTGTAAGTAATATGTACGTCTTCGAGCATTCTAGTTCACAGTAAGCAATTTCTGCTAAGTACCACAGGAGGTTAAAAAATATATATATTGTTAACGTTAAAATAGAACACCCGCGCATACATCGTAATACACGTGACGTTTCATGCAGGTTGCATGTGGACGCAAGCGGTGCCGCGTTTCGGCATTGGTTATGTTTCCGCTGCTTCACCTGTCACGTGGTCAAAATGCGCATCCCCCATCGTGCACAAGTCGAATAATTTTCGTGCCTTGGCTGCGCTGTACCAACCGTGGTGGCTCAGTGGCTCTGGCGTTCGGCAGCCGAACGCGAGGTTCGGGGTGCTATAACAGACCACACAGCGGCCGCGTTGGGATGGGTGCGGAACGTAATATAACTCTGGTGTATACCGTAATTAAGGCGCTTTTATTGAGAGCCACGAACTGATAAAAATTAAACCCTGGGGCCTCTACTACTCCGTTTCTCATAGCCTCTGTTAAATATGCGTTGAACGACACGAATTGATCGACCTTGTTGAGTTTTTCATCGGTGTCGTCTGCTTCCTGCCGTCGAGAGCAGACGACGTCGACACTGGTGTGTCTGCGCCGTAGGTATGGCTTCGAAGGCTTCGAAGTTTCCATGCAGAGGGCTGTTACGTGACCGCTCAACACACCTGCAAAACTCTCTGTTCCGCTCTGTAAGCTGTAGTCATATTTCTAGGAGCACACTTTTATCGGTGCGTGCACTGAAGATGCGTTATTGAACTAACGAACGAAAATGAAATAGAACGAGTTTTTCGTTCATGCCGTGAGCCGTCAGTGTACTTTTCTTCTTTCTTTGTTTTTGTTTCCTTTTGTTAGCGGAGCACGTTCACAAGGAACATTCGCAGCCGTGCTCAGTATATATGATAGCTGCTTGATGACGCATATGTGGCCGTGTATAACAGTGCGTGCTTGCAGGACCAAACCCAACCCATCGTGCTAGCGACGAGCGAAGTCCGGGTAGAGCAAAGAAACGGCATGCGTCGGAGAGGACTGTTGCCAGATCACGGTAGCCTTAATTAATGCGCGGCGTGGAACAAACAAAGAAGCAAGCGGACCCAGGGTATACAAAACAGAATATCTATAGTCATTGCTGCGAAGAGTTTCACGGGAAGGCTCGCTAAGAGCACTCATTTGTCTGAAAACACGGTGGTAAAACAAGCGATTGCAGACTTTCAGGCAAACGGGGCAATTGCTGTCCGAAAACTGTTCGGCTTCACTGCTCACATAGTGTCTTCAACGAAGAAGCTGCAAAGGTTCCAAAGCATCGATCAACTTCCTCCTGAATCGTCACCGGCCGTCTATCGCGGTTTCATTAAGACTCTGGGTATCTTTTGTTAGCCAGGCTCCTTTCGGTACTGCTGCCGTGCTGTACGGCTTCTTTTGGCCGAAGCGACACGCAGGTGACACACGCCCCCTTTTCTCTTCTTCTCCGCAGCACACCCGCCGCACACAGGGACGCCGTCACTTGGCGCCTCTTGGAATCGCATTGCCTCCCGAGAACAATCGCGCGGCCACGCCTTTCAGTGAAAAGGGCCCGTATCCTCCAGAGGGCACAGGCGTTAAGAGCGCGAGCGCTCGGCTGGCGTGCGTCCGAGAGCCAATTTCCTTGCTAAGAGAGAACGGGTGCACCAGAAGGCTCGCAGACGATCCTCGCGGAAGTCGCCGCCGACACTCGCAGACTCTCTCACATACATATAGGTGAGAAGGCAGAAAGAAAAAAAGATAGAAACGTGGTGAGGAAGGCAGATCACGCTTTCGCACGGAGAGAATGGGCCCCACGCTGAGATGGGACGGTCCTCTCTTGCGTCGAGAAACCGTGTTTCTTCCCCCCCCCCCTCCCCTCGCCGACCGGGTGGCTGTCGCATAGCCGAGCGGCGGGGCTTTCTTTTTCGGCCTCCCGCTGGGACCGTCTTGGGCGGCATTAATTAATCCCGCACCTACGTTACTTGCGTGCAGTGCAGGTGGGCGGGAGGCGCGAAGATGGAGCTCCAGCGGTGCCTCACTGCGAGGCATTGTTGGTCTGCATAGTGGCCGCTGCCCAGTTGAAACAATGAACTCCCAGTCGCCGCGGTGTGTGCACGCGGCGCTGACTGCGTTGCCACCATGCGTGCAGTACTAACTCGGCTGGTATTTCTCGTGTGTAATGCGCGTCGTGCTATACGCTACGGAACGAACGTGTGAAGGAGGACGAAGCGATAGTTCAATGAACTCAGGCTCGACTGGGGATCATCGCAAGAGAGAGAGAGAGAGAGAGAGAGAGAGAGAGAGAGAGAGAGAGAGAGAGAGAGAGAGAGAGAGAGAGCGAGCGGGGCTGTGTCTTGAGCGCTTACTTACACATAGCTTTACTGTATCATAATGAACTGTAGTTGTTTGCTGTTGCAATCCATTCGTACCCGTCTAGTACGCCAGTGAAGTAGAAAACGAGTCATCAAAGAATGTTGGCAGGAAGCTTCCTTTCCCCTATGCATGGATATGTCAGTGTCGGCAGCCTCGACTGCACTGATCTTAACTGTCCTTGCTGAACATATCTATGTGTCGGTGTCCCTGCTGGGTGGGCTTATGCGTAATGGCGGCTTATATAGTT
Organism: Dermacentor andersoni; assembly: GCF_023375885.2. Classification (NCBI taxonomy): domain Eukaryota; kingdom Metazoa; phylum Arthropoda; class Arachnida; order Ixodida; family Ixodidae; genus Dermacentor; species Dermacentor andersoni. The sequence goes on along the minus strand of NC_092819.1, from coordinate 53,539,866 downwards.
AGTGGTGGCAGTTCCCGGCACTTACTGCGTCTGGGGTGATTGCACTTACCTTGCGGCACGTTGTAGCCTTCCTCCGCCGAGAAATGTCCTGCGCTCGGTGCAACGGCCTGTCGCCCTAATACCGTGCAGCGCAGCAGAAGCTGAACCACTGTAGGCTTAAACTTCCCACGGTGACAGCCAGCGCCGGAACACGAAACCTAGCGAGCGGTGGAGGCAACACGAAAGCGACGCACTGTACCGTCGGTATAAATTGAAATGCGAACATGAAATAACCGATCAGAGCACCCGATACGCGTAATTGCCTGGGAGGGCGATGTGTATTTGCTTTTCCGCCCACTCAAAAGTTTCATTAGACGGTCGATAGAACATCTATTGACTGGGAATCTGCTTAAAATAGACTCCTTATCGACTTTTGCTTAGTGGACAGTCTATATATATACACTCGGGGCACACAAAAGGAAAGAAGCACCTTATCAACGTTTGTCTACAGACAATCTTAAGATTTTGTATAGACAAATAACAAATCTATAAAAAGCTATAGTAGTATACAAGAATTCTATAGATAGTCTATGTACTATCTATTTTTGTAAGCGAGGTAGCGGGTTTCTAAGCCTGGAGTTGCCTCAAGCGTACATTTCCTTGTGGTGGTGGTGATAAACTTTATTGAGAGGGGGAAGGGTAAAGGGGGACGTGGCTGAGGGTTAGGGCTCAAGTAAGGCCCTGGGCCTGTTTCCTAGTCTGAATTATTCCACCGATACGAAAGTCAGATGAACCCGTGGAAACGGAATGATGCATTGGAGTATAGTTTCGGAATTGTTCGCGTTTGAATTTATGCCGATTGCACAATTAGCCGTGACTCGTCAGTAGAACGCTTATCGCGAGGCAAAAACTGCCCGAGACCTGAAAATGTCGACCAGAAAAGGACGTGTACATCGTCCGCATGGCCGGGTCGAGATGTTCGCGATCGAGATGAGAAGCGCGAAAATTCACGAGCCTGGGAACGACTCTGTGCTCAACACTCAGACGAGTGATGAGGCGGGGTGTGGGGCTTGGGGGGCTGGGGGTTGGTGCAGTTTTGAATGTCGTCTCGTCTTTTTTTTTTTGTTTTGGTGTCGTTGTTTCTTTTTTTCCCCGCGTCTCTAGCAGCCGGCGTCGGCGAGGCTTGTGTGACAACTGAAAGCGTTGTAGCACCCTCTGGCCAGTGGAATGTGTCTATAGAGAGAGAGAGCGGTATAGTGTACTAGAATCGCGCTTCCTTCCTTCCTCGATGACAAGAACAAAGAGAAAGTGTGCCAGCCGATTGGCCAGTTGGGAGATCTTACGAAACTCGATTCTTCGCGCACATGGACATTCTGGGAATTGGGCAGCGCGGCCTCTGGGCATTCTTGTCGTTTATCGTATATGCTGTTATCAGTAAGTGCACAAATTAAGCGCCAGGTAATCGCTGATCGTTAGTTCGCACGAACGTGGCGGCGTCATTGTGAAGCGAGCTCCCTCCACTGCTTTCCTTGACTTTCCTTCTCTATATAACCTGGCAGAATAGTGGAAGGCATGTATGTAAAGCAAGGAGTCGTCTATAATCCACGCGTGTCTCGGTCTGGCGTTGAACACTTACGTACGAAAAAAGAAAGCACCCTTTGGTTCTTATCTTTACCCCGTATCAGCCCGTAATCGTTATATATCTCTCGTGTAGATACTTGTTTTATTTAACGTGCTGCGCTCATTACTTTCCTGTCGGGAACGCTGTATGTGTCGCCCAGATACGGGGATTTCGTTCGTGACTTGAAATTACCGGGCAGCGCCACGTTAAAAAACGGGAAGACACTCAAGATATGTGACGATAATTGTTTGGGGAGAAGACAAGCGTCAAAGGGGTGCACGTTCTTCCCTAAAGTGCCACGCGGTGATTTATTCCGAAACGGACTATACTGCAGACGACGTCGTGTCTGTGGTAGTATAGCCCCTTGCACTGTTGCGCGGTTCTAGCGAGCCGAAAGGTGCAGCGGCGCTGCGCGTAGTTGTCATCCGCCTCGCGGCGCGCCCCCGAAGCCGGCTTTCCTTAATTACTTGCGCGATCTCGTTAAGATGCCCCTCTTTCCATCCCCACCCCCTCGCCCCTTCCCTCTCCGCTACTCCCCACCTTCTCCGCGTAACCTTCTCACGCCGGTACGCAGTATACGCTTATTGCTAGCAGTTCTCTGCCTTGTGTTTGCATTCACACGATGGACGTTCAATCGCGGAAGGAGAGTTCAGTTTCTTTATTTTTACTTGGTTTAGTTTTCATTCCCTGTCATCCTTCGAGCGGCGTTATGAACAGTCTGTTGTAGTTCTTAACGGGTTACGGGCGAGGCAATCAGTGGACGTGGCTCGCCTTGGCTCGGCTGATTGCGGACGGCGATACCGCTGTGGCCGCGATGCGCCAAGACTTTTGCCGCTCGGTTCACTGACATTGCTTTGGATCCGCCTTGTGACCACTCCGTGTGGTCTATTTATGCTGTAGTGTCTGTACAATCGGTTTTTGCTTTTCTGAACGTGGGGGATGTGCTTTGAACATCGCCTCGTTGGACTTGGTATATGCCACTGCCCTTCTTCTTCTTCTTTTCGGCGCAGTTTGCACAAGCAAGCGAAAGATAGTTATGTATGGGAGTATTCATCTGTCCGAGGTGTCATTCACCTGCAGCGTTGGGCTCTTGTACAAGATATAATTCGAATATTGCTTTTTTTCTAGGAGCTTTCTGACGAGTTCTGTGTCGCGCTTATTATGTTCCCTTTCTGATCTACGCGGCGATTGTGCACCTAAACTGTTGGAATTACGCGAAAATTACCAACAGTGATTGCTTCCTCCGCATTTGAAATATGGCGAAATGTAAGCAATTTCTGCAGCAACTCTGGGACTTGTCTGATGTCAACGTCTTGCTGGTTTATTATTTACCTTGCAATAAATTTTATTTATAACTTAGATATCGTTCGTGAAATCCGATCCTGCAGTGTGTATCCGGATGGTGATGACGATGACGGTGGCGACGACAGCGGTGGTAATGGTAGCAAAGTTATGATGATGACGTTGTCAGAAGTTTGTAGGCCTTGCAGGGTTGGCGCAGCTGGCGTTTGCGCGACCCACCTATCCCACTGGAGTGCAAGCTACAGGAACTTTTACCACAACCCGAAACGAAGGCTGAAAGTTTAGGAGCACGTCACAGCAAGCTCTGCATTAGGGCATTTGCTTTGTCTACTTCACCGAAATCTTGATTTAAAGTAATTTCGCGAGGCTCCGTAAGGATTTTCACCTGTGACCTTTTATTATGTTGTCTCCGAACGATTTTTGGGGCTTGAACGCCTTGTCGAAAATATGTATTCGTATAAATGTCTACTAACAGACACCTTCCAAACCAGAGGAAGTGCGTGTAATGCGCGAGTGTAATGCGCGCACCACGACACTGACGCATACACGCTAGACGAACTGTCACAACAACGAAAACTAGGGCAGAGAGACGACGGTGCACGACATAGCGCACTGTGTGCTTACTATAGGTCATTGTCTTCCCGATTTTACGAAATTCTCGAATTAACGAAGTCGCAGCTTTCTAGATGAATTCACTTGCGACGTCTGCGACATCTCCAAACTTCTTTGAACGAACACTATCTCAAGATTAACAAAATAATAACAGTAATAGCCTCCTTACACTCTTCTTTACCAGAGGAGGGGAGAGCGGTACAGGCATTTGTCCTGATTGTCAAATGCAGACGTACGTTGACGGTAGACAAAACTTCCAGAACGGCCATACGTTGTCAGGATTGGGGGCTCAATCCCATCGCTCGAGATCCGTTGCCAAGATTGGAATCCGGCATGAATTCGAAGGTAGCTGGCCCATGCCGTCGTCCAACTTAAACACGCTGAGGACGTTGATGAAGGGAAGAACTGCTTCTCATCGAGAACGAGGAAAATGGGTTTATTTACAGAAATTGAATCAGTCTAACATGACTGCTTAAGAAAAAGAGCGTCAGTCCAACATGACTGCTCAAGAGAAAGTGTGTCAGTCCAACCCGACTGCACGAGAGAAGTGTGTCGAGCCTCCGCCCAACAGCCGTTTTTAAACGCTCGGTCCTTCGGCGATACAAGGCAGCGAATGTTCGTTTCGTCATCGCAAAACTAGCCGCCTCCCGCGACAAGGTGACGCACACACACACGCAAACACACAGGTGCGAAGGACTGGAGCCGACGACCGAGGGGAGTCGTTCCGGGAAGCTCGGAGACATCCTGGGTAGCTCGTTGTCCCGCCGCGGCTTGCTCATGCGTAGCGAAATCAGGTTCGCTCTGGGGACCTCGGGCACAATAGTTCGTCCGTCGAACCCGTTTCGTCACAACGGAGATGGGGCTCGTGGATGGAGGCGGTTTTCAGCACAAAGCCCGCTTCTTCGAACGCAGTCTAGCTGCAGCGAAGGAGAGTGGGGGATGCGCGCCTTGTCCCCCAGTCGTAATTGGGTGGCAATTTTTCCTTGCAGCTCGCCATTCTTAACAACGTACACTTATTTTCTTGTGTATCGAAGCAAATTCTCGCTTTACCGAAATTATTGGACGCAGTCTCGATTGAACGAAGTTCTCGTTTTAGCGAATGATTCTGCGCTCTCTCGATTTAGCGAAATGATTCGCCGCGCTTTCTCGAGGCTTTCGCAGGACGTCTCTTCTTTTTTTTTTTTTTGTCTCCGTAATTTTCCTTTGGTTTGAACGTTTTCTCGAGATTGAGAGTAATCGCTTGCGAGCGGACCTTTCCTAATTGCAGCGTGCACGAGCGCGTTCCGCTGTTATGCGCGCTATACGCTTAGCGTTCGCGCATGCGTGTACGCGCGCGCGCGCCCAGCCAGCCGAGCGCATCGAAGCATCGACTCGTCTACGGTTGGCCAACGTTGCGCGCGGCGCGGAAGCTTTTCGCGCCGAAGGCGCGCGCTTTTGTGCCGCACGCCTTCACGCGCGCCTCGAGTGGATTCATCGCTGAGCGGCCGCTGAACCTCTCGAGTGCGAATCGAACTCGGAGTTCCGGAGGAATTTGTTTTTCCGCGGTATTCACACGGTGCCGGCACTTTGAGCCGGTCGAGTCGCCACGTCTCAATCCGTGTTCCAGAACGTCTTCGTTCCACTCAACACTCCATTTCCACTCGAGAAAGAGCGAGAAAGTAGAGCCCTCCCCCGATCTTCGGAAAGTAGCGAAAGGCTTTGATCTCGCCGCCGAGCTACGCGATTGGACGATAACGTCTGCGCGCCCCCTGGTTTGGGCGAGGAGCAGCTGCAGCAGACCACGCGCGCGGCCCCTCGCCGCGCGTCGTTCTCCGTAATCAACTAATAAACAAACGTCGGAACGCAGTCCGTTTACAATGGCAAATGTGCACAGATCCGCCCGTGAGGATCCGCCTTCTCTCCCAGTTGCCTTGCTGTTGTTATCCGCTCCTTCGCGGAAAGAGAAATGCAAAGGAGCGAACGGCTTCAAATGATTCGCCGAACTCGCGGATTGGCCGCTTGATGTCACGCAGCCGCTTAATGTGACCGGCTCATCGGACGCGCGCTTTTTGAAATATTTTTTTCCTCTTGTCACACCGCGAGATGCTGCCGGCGGTTGTGGCTACCTTTTTGAACGTCCCGGGGGCTCTACAGGAAAGTGGTTTGCAGCGCCATCTCTCGACAGACGTTGTTTCCTGCGGTTCATTGGCATTGCGCGGCAGATCTTGACAAGTGCACTGTCTTCGCCAGTGGAAGGGCGGCGCTGTGCCTCACTCGATGGGAAAACTTTTCCTCTCACTCGAGAGGAAAAAAAAACGAAATTAGGAAAGAAACAGTTTATGATAACTCAAAGGGAAGCTCATTACTTTTCGAAGCGAGATCAGGGGAAGTATTCTGTAAGAGTCCACCTAGTGGACATGCCGATTTCGTCTGCTACTGAAGTACTGATTGGCTGTGGCGCCTGGTTGCTGCGGACGCGCAGCCCAGCCCAGCCAATCAGAACTTCAATAGCTGACGAAATGGACATGTCCACTAGGTGATCTCGAGCTCTTACAGAATACCTCCCCAGGATTTCTTCGAACACGCACCTATAAAGCGAGATATATAAGAAGGAAGAAGAAGCTTGTGCTTGCTGCGGTAAAGCTAGGGAAACGATGGAGCATGTTCTATTAGAATGTGAAGATACCTCCTAGCGGTCGATTTAGGCACCACTGGCCTCCTTGAAGCCCTTGGGTTCACCAAGAGCAGTGGGAAAGTAAAACATGTCCGAAATAGAGATTAGTAAGAGGCGATTGGAAGTTTGGTGGAAGAAAGGTAGGGAAGCGACAAAAAACGGAGACGTAAAATAGTAAAGTTCGCAATAGGGGATAAGGAAATTTGGTTTTGGAAGTTCATTGGACATTAGGCAGTATAATAGAAAGAGCTTGGTGGCGCAACCTACCGCCCCGTTCCTAAGGGGACGCTCATGACGTCCATCCATCCATCCATCCATCCATCCATCCATCCATCCATCCATCCATCCATCCATCCATCCATCCATCCCATCCATCCATCCCATCTCTCCATCCATCCATGAGTGGAGGAACAGCTTCGAGTGGAGGGTTATATGCGCGGGTTAGTTTGGCATATAGAAAGCACGCATGCATATTCCGTAAAACCTAAAGACAGCGCAGGGACCTAATCGCTGTTTTTTGGGTGTTTGTTACTGTCTGGTATGTTATGAACGCGAAAGAAAAAAAAAACATTTTTGTTGCAAATTCAAGAAGTACACTATTCTCTGTAACGAAATTCTCGAAGTAGCGAATTAATCGCGGCTCTCTGTGGAGACATTCTCGCGCGACGTATGTGATGTCTCCGAATCTTCCTGCCTGGGCACGTTCTCGAGATGAAAAAACAAGAAGAGTAATCGCCTCTTGACGCAATCCATAATCAGGGATCAATATTTTACTTGATCACTTCCTAGGTAATCTTGATAACTGAAATCAGTGCTTAATATCATGCACAAGGGGCATTGCAAAGATATAACACCTATAGCAGATCTATATGGGATGCATATAAGTATGTAAGACTTGCACCCGTAATCAAAAGTCGACGGCTCGCCGAAATAAAAAAAAGTTTATCCGTAATTCAGACGCACAAACTAATATTCACGAGTGCACTATAAAGTACACAACGCCAAGTTCGGACATGCAATCCTCAATTTCAAGTTAGATTGATCGGCGGAGAAAAAAATCGACTTTATCGTGGAATCCCTGGCCCGTATATATATATATATATATATATATATATATATATATATATATATATATATATATAATCTTACGCGGCGAAGTGTACGCGGGCGAAGTAATCGTCTCCTCATATTTCTTACGTGAAACATCGCTTTTTTCCGCCTCAACACGGACACGAGACGAGATGCCACATCATGTGGTATAAATGGCATGTTGACGTTGCAGGTGCCCTGAAGTTACCATGTCACGTTGCAGTGTTCGAAACGCAGCTCGCGGTTGCTTTTCGTTGTTCTGTAACGACGCCACAATTTAGATCAAATGGGTGCGATTTTTACCGAACGCTGCTGGCGGGAATGTGATTAAACGGCGTTCATGCAGTTCCACCTGCGTGCTACTACATATCCAGGATGCCTACGTGTTATATCATTGGATCAAAAATAGATTAGTGTTACGAAACTGTCAACGCTGATCGCTGCGAGAGAAGGCCTATATAGTGCTGCAGTCAACATAAAATAGGCTGATGATGAGAAGGAGTGGACGAAGGCGAAGCTCAGGGCAGAAACAGCTATAAGGGGGACACTTCGTCTTCGTCCTCTACGTGCGCAAAAAACTGTGAACTGGACAGCAGCGAGCCCGACTCGGCGAATTACACGCTAAGGGATGAGATTGAGATAAGTTCGCAAACAGAAGTAGACGAGCAGGGGAGAGATAAACGCTCCTGTCGTCAAACGGGGCTAATTGGATAACACCTAGAGGAGTACGTGCACTTGCCCTACAAGGAACATAATTCGAATGAAGATGATGACTGGTCGCTTGCTCGCACGCTCGCACGCACGCAAACCGGTTCATTTTGTATGCGTATGGATGTATTTCCTTTCCGGACGTAATTGCTCGCGCTCCTATATAAACTTCGTTATAACGCGAGTTGCCCTGTTTGACGTCATTACGAGCGGAACTTCCTGGCCACGGAGGGCGACGAAGGCAGAGCGAAGAAAAAAAAAACGAAAAAAAAAAAAAAACTGGGGAAGGGGAAGAGGGGCAGCGGAGAAGGGGGTAACAGAGAGACGCTATGCACGCCGCCGAAATTTCGTGGTGCGCCGAGGCGGCCAGCTGCTGTCCGGTGGAGCGTGCAGAAATCGCCCTGGCGTGTGCTCCGGACTGCCCCCCTCCTCCCCCTCTTTCCCTTCCCAAGCTTGCGTTCGAAGCGGCACGCTAGCTCTTTTACATAACTGGATCATCGATTCAATTCTGCGTCGGAAGTCGGTTAGCGCGCGGCCACGACGCCGATCGACCGACGCGTCGCGGCCGTTCGTCCGTGCAACGCAGCGCGGCTCGCTGCTCGCCCGTGGTTAGCCAGCCGCGATTCATCTTTCGCGCTCGGCAACTTTTTCTGTCCGCGCCGCTTTTTTTTTTCTCCCTGGCTCTCGCTCAGCGACATCTAGCGCCGGCTTCGTCGTTTGGGCTATGTAGTCGCCGCGACCGCGGATCTTTGCGCTTGGTGAAACACGGTGCGAGGGCGAAGCGCGAATAGAAAGAAAAGGAAATAAAGAAAGAAAGAAAGGAAGGAAAAGAAAATAAGGAAGGAAATGCGACCTCGCTGTTTAACCAGCCGTTAACCGCGGTCGTATACGCGTACATAACAAGCTGGCCTGGCGGGAGGACGTGCAATCTTATTGTCACACGCCTCCAGCTGCGGGAATGGTGGTGTCGAGAATGCGTGATTTTCGGAAGCTTCGCAAAGCTGGGCCCTTTTGTAGGCGACGCGGTGTCGCCCATAATACGGCGGCGACAGCGCGCCATTAAAAGCAAGCTAAGCTGTTCAACGTGTAGAAAGAGCAACGTGAAGTGTTACGTTAAAGAAATAGATTACGGGGTTTTACACAAACGGCGACGTGACTTTGAGCTACGCTATAGTGGGTGTGACAGTGACAAGAACTTTATTGGATTGTCCTGAGGAACTTGATTGAGGGGAGTCTCCGGATTAATTTTGGTCGCCAGGGGTTCCTTAACGTGAGTCTATAGATCCGAGTGCACGAGCATTGAAATTGGGCGTTGACCCACAGCGTTAGTTTTTTTGAAAGCGCAATCAAACGCTCTCCTGCTTTTCAAAGCGAATATATGGTTGCCTACCTTTGCAGGTTGTTCTTACGTAATTTGCTGACAAGGAGGCGGGGAGCACGTAGAAGGGGGAAGCGTTTCGATGGCGCCTAGTTAGCGAAGTGAAAGTGGATAACCGTGTGAGCAGAATTCTGGTGCAGGCTTCTGCGACTGGTCCACTTTCCTTCGTTTAACTTCCGGCCGGTGGCTGGTAGAAGACCGCTGCGGCGTGCATTTGAGAATTAAGAATGCCGCTAAAAACAGGTTGTCATAGAAGTGTCTGCAGAGCGATGTCTTATGCCGAAGTGCTGAAAGGGGCTCGACAACATTATACTCCCTCGCAATTTTTTTCATTGTTCTTATTATTATTATACGCAACGAAATCCATTCTCCACGGCAGCTACGAGTATAGCCAGTGCCAGAGCGATCGGCGGGCACCCATGCATCATCCTTGCGGAACGGGGCAGTCTCGGCGTTGCTGTAAAGAAAAAAAAAAATGTCTCTTTTGTTCGGCATATTAATCTATCTTTAGTGTGTACATGGCACTTTGACGCGGTGAGCTATCGCGGTATTGTGACATCGCGTGGCAGACGGGCGAAGTGGGCGCAACTCGAAAAAGAAATGACAAGTGCGGAGAGCCAGTACCAAAAAAAAAAAAAAAGGCGTACAACTTCACTTTCGTTCGTCCTCATCATACATAATCAGTGTGTACAGGCCATATCGGATAGCCCACAGTAGCTCACAGATTGGGTACAGTTCCTCCGTCATTTGCCATTGGTGTGTGGATTCCATCTGCGAGTGTTACCATCTCCGCCGCTCCAAGTACGTCACCGCACTTCAACTACAGCTATTGAACTAACGGCACTGCGGGCCGCTTTGATTTACATCCTCGACCAGACAGCTGTGTCTCGGGCCGTCTTCACCTACTCAAGAGCGGCCCTGCAGTCCCTGAAGTCGCCACGCATGCACGAACAACTCGTACTGGACATCAGACGCCTGCGTAATAGAGTCTGCGAACTGCATCACAGTGTTGTGCTGCAGGGGTTACCAGCCCACTGCGGAATACAAGGCAACGTCCAGGCTGACCGTGCCGCCAAAGCTGGACACGACATTTGGAGAGGACTGGTTCAGATTTCTTTCTCGAGAAGAGACGCGGCGACACTAGTGTCTGCACACGCTTGGAGTCTCCAGCGATCCCTCTGCAGACAGATGCCTGCTACCAGATCCATCGTGCGACTTTTACATGCCGCGAGGCAGAGACAAGACCAAGCATGCCTTCACCGCATAAGACTCAACGTGGCCTACGCAAACTACTTCAAGTGTGAGATTCAACTCACGCACTCGCCAATGTGCCCTGAATGTGCCCTGAATGTGACCTGCGACATGTTCTGCGCGACTGCTGCCGCTAGGCGTTAGAGCGAGATTCTTTGAAGGTCGGCACTGCACCTTCGATGGGGCTCGAGCTTGGCACTGCGGTACATTCTCGGCCCATGGCAAAGCGCCACCTGTGCGTTACGGGCCCCGAAAGCGCTGCTGACGTTCTTGAGAGCCACGAGCCTCAACGAAACATTGTGTGTGCGTGCGTGTGTGTGCGTGTGTGTGTGTGAGAGAGAGAGAGAGAGAGAAAGTGTTTATTACTGTACACGTAGTGGCACGTCAGGCGAAGAGCCAGGCTAACATCTCCAGCATATCATTAAAGCTTGTTTCTGTCTCCGTTATATGACACGCCATATGAGATGGCGTCACATCTCATATGGCGTGTCATATAACGGACACTGTGTATATAACGTCACACTGATGTGGCGCGCACACACGCCGCATCAGTGTGTGCGCGCCATATATCAGATGCCTTCAGTGTTTTCTTAGTTTTTGTGATGTCGCGTGACAGACAGACGAAAAGGACACGGTCCTAAAATTTTTGACCGATCGTATAGATGGCTAATGGCAGAAATGAAACAGAAACTGTTTGGAATACTTTTACGTTCAGCGCCCATGCATATACTAAAACTACCGCCAAATCTTATTCACACGGAAGATATACGTAAGTTGCACGTAACATATATGTATTTCTCATGCAGTTTGCCCCGTTATTTGTTCTTTCTTCTAAAAAGAAAGAAAAAGAAAGCATACGTTCAGTCTTTCGTATTCGTTGTTGTTTTGTACTCGTTTGTTGTTCTAAATACGAACTTCGTCCGACGTGACGATTCCTCTAACGCTCTTGCACTGTCATCGCCTTTGTGCATCGAACTCGATGGGTCCAAAATGAACATTTATTTCTACAGGCACTTCTAATTAGGGGGGCATTTAGTGGCAAATGCAAAAATGCCTACTCCCTCTCTCAGAAAGTCCGATTCGGCCTTTAGTGGGTCCCGATTGTTGCCTCGATAGCGCACCCCGCATCATCAGCCCCGTGTATATACCGTCCTGCCATTATGCGGCTAAGTGCCTTCGGCGGTCAGAAGCAGATAAAAGCGAGGCACAGAGTGAGGCAAGATAATGGCGTCGTTATGCATTCCGTTCGTGCCTGTTCAAAATAACCTCGGCGCCCGTGCGTGTTTGTAGTCCTTCGACTATGTGCGCGACCCTCGTGACCTCGAGCGAGAGCGAACTTTCGCCGTCGGCGCTCCCAGGGCTGCGGCTATGCGCATAGCCTTTGGCGAAGCCGATCACGATCCTTTCGCATCGGCACAAATCGTTCTCGTATACTAATTGCGGAGCAATGCGACGGGACGGCGGCACGCTTCACCTGACAACAAAACAGGTCCGCAAGGACTTTCACGTGCGCTGTCCAAGGTTCTTGCCGACTTCGTCAAAAATAATACGGGCTTTAGAGCATTATTGGTCTTACATGCACATATACACGTGATCTCGGTACCACTCGATCTATACGCATGTGCAATAGCAATACGGGCCGGGCTGCAATTTTTTACCCGATACAGGACTAGCGACGGACTAGTGTTGACGACTAGTGTTGGCGACGAGCATCATCGTACCGATGTTCTTGTCATCGTGATCACCCTCCATCCAACTTTCCTTCCCCCTTTCAACTTCCCCAGCGGAGAGTAGCGTATCCGAGTGCAGTCTCGGGCCGACCTCTGCCTTCACATAAATTCCAGCATACTACTACTACTGCTACTACTATAGCCAACTACTGTTTAAGTATATTTCAGACGGGACGATCTGCTTCCCGCGCTTAGTGCCTTTAGCGGGGATATATCGGGAATGGCAAACATTTGCTATACTGTTCTGTTATACGTGGGTAACTGTGGAGAGACTGAAGTAGAGAGTACCTGGCCTACTCAGCTCCACCGTTATGCGCGAAAAAATAAACAAAAAAGTGAATGAATGAATGAATGAATGAATGAATGAATGAATGAATGAATGAATGAATGAATGAATGAATGAATGAATGAATGATGTGTCCTCAGTTGAGTGTGGAAAGAATTAAAGGTTGTTCACGCGAGCTTCAATGTCGTGTGTTCCCGGAAGGACTCGGTATTATCGGGAAAGGAGGTCTACGCCCGCTCATCGCCTTTCTCCGAGACGCCGAGTTAATCAACATGTTGTGCAACACCCATGTGAACAATACACGCTTTGGTGGCGCGGTGGATATATGGCGTCGCGCTGCACTAAGCCCGAGTATGCGCGACCGAATCTGGGCCGTGGCGGCCACATTTCTATGCAAGGGGGAATGCAAGGACACCCGTGCATCGGGTGCGCGTTTAAAGAACCCCAGGTGGTCGAAATTAACCCGGAGTCCTTAACTACGACGCGCCTCATAATCCAATCGGGGTTCCGGCACGCCAAATCTCAGGATTACAGAAGACAGAAAGAAAGACGTATTTTTCAGATGAACTGTTCTGCCTGAGCAACTTGTAGGTTGGTCAGGCGGAACAGTTGCCGTCCAACACCCTATAGGGAGACCAAATGGGTTGACATCTTTTACTGGTGCGTCGTTCTTACAAAATATTTGCCCGTGCAGACGCTGAACACCGGACGGACGGAGGACATAGGCGGAAAATGTGCGCGAACCTTCAACAAATGACGCTATATATGAGCTTCATCAGCGGCGTAGCTTACCATTGTAGTATACATTCTATACTCTATGTATACTCTATGTATACTCTACCTCCATCTATGGTCGCACACCTTGTATTAACATGTTCAGCTGTTCTCACACTTCTCTCCGCGCACACCCGCGCACTAAGAAGAAGGATGAGGAGGCGAAGGAAGCCTCTGCTTCATGTCTCACCGCGCAGATGAATATTCACTCACGTATATTCAGAAGCGCTCGCGTATATATATTCCCGTTTCTGTCACGAATCAAACAGTAGAGTTTTTGTGGCCTTGTGCATATGTTATATAGAGTTCTTCGGCGAAGGTCCGTCGTTTAAGCGGCTGAGACTGTACGCAGTGCATATTGTTGGCCATCGAAGGACAGACGGCGGCACAAGATGCGCTCTATCTTAGGCTTTCGTCGCAATCGTATATAACCATTGCTTGCGGCACTGTCGACCATTCCTATATGTGAAATGCGATATCCACCTGACTTAACAAAGTTCTTTTCGCGACGTTTTCCCTTTACCCGTATACGGTGTACATATAGCCAACCGCGTGCGCCGCCGTGGATAACTTCTCTGGCGTCTCTCTCTCTCGCTCTCTCGTGATGTCTCCATCCTTTCGCTTTCAGCCCGAGCCTGTCTCGATTCCCTTCCACCCGCCGTGCCTCTTCCTCCGTTATATTCGCCCCCTTTTCGACGTTCCGTATATACGCCCCTGGCTCCCACTGCGCGAGATTCCATACGTGTGCCTCGCTCGCCGAGTTCGCCCCGCGGTTGATGTGATGCATTGTCTCGGCGTCGATGCAGGACGCCGCATCCGACGATGCTGCCGCCGCGGCCGAGTTTTGGAAGATGCTGGGCGGAATTTTTTTCTCGCCGCAGAGCCATCGCTCCGATCGCATCCCGCATGCAGTGGCCGCGGGCCGATGCGCGCGGTTTGGGGGAACCCGTGAATTATGCAGCGGTCAGCGCGCGCTGTATATATATCGTGGCTGCGAAAGAGGGAGGGGGTGGAGGAGAAGGAATAGGGGGGCTGCGACCATGATGATGGTTCGCATGGGGAAGTAGGGGAGTTTGCTGTTTTTCATGAAGTGCGTCTTGTCGGCGCGCGGTCTCCCCCCCTAACGCGATCAAGGCCCCCGCGAGAACGGTACATTTATATGCGTGCCTCTCTGCCGACGGTCCAGATATAGAGCGTCGTCCTTTGAACGCGCCGCCGTCCGTCCGTCCGGCATCTCGCGTCCGCGTCTGCGTATATCCTCTTGTCATCTTGCCTTGTTTGTTTGTTTGTTTGTTTTACCTTATTTCACATTTGGCGGTTGCGATTCTTATTCGCCCAATTCGCGAAAGTGCGCTCCTTCGATTTGGCGATCGCCGCGAATGTTGTTTGCCGGGACGGGCGCTTATAAGTTGGCGTTGCAATATTCACGCGTGGCATTTTCGTATATGTCGGCTCAGAGCTTTGCGCTCTTTCGTTTTCTTTCCTTTTTTTTTTGGAATGCTGTGTTTCTAGCTTGATTCATTTTGTAGGGCAATTCTGCGAAAGAGACTTTGTGACTCGACTGCGCGCGCACAATAGAGTATGCGTCGAAGCGTATATACGCACGAATTTCTCTTAGAGCGTACTTCAGCCATAGAACAGCAGTTAAATGCGCCTTTCAGGTATATTGAGCAGCTAGACATTGTTGACTGCTACGGCCTGCATAGCCTTGAGCAGAAGCCTCGTGATTATCCCTATCCGCGATTTCCCTTTTGTTCGATATACATACTATATATCACCATCTGCGCTTGCATTCCGCAGCATGTAGATTTCGGGCTTCGCTTTCGGCTCCTTATATGCCCGAATGTTTGTCTGAATATTTTGCATTTCGGCGTCATTTCTTTTCTCCTATTGCTGCGTTCTGGCGTGTGTTGCGGTTTGTGTCGTACTATATAAGCAGGCTGTGTATTTTCGTGGGCCACTGCGGTATACACTTAGGAATGAAAATCGTTTTTTTAAGTTCTTGCGCCAAAGCTTAGCTCTCTCTCTCTCTCTCTCTCTCTCTCTTTCTCTCTCTCTCTCTCTCTCTCTTTCTCTCTCTCTCTCTCTCTCTCTCGCTTTCTCTCGCTATCGCTATCGCTCTCTCTCTCACGGTAGAATACGTTTACTAGTCTGCTCCAAGCCTTGGCAGTAGGGAATCTGTATTTCATGAGGGATAGTAGAAATCGTGAAATTTGAGGTAAATGTGGTACAAGCTGCTACGACACCGGCTAATCGCGATTACTAAGTTATTGTTCGGTGCGGGACGCGCCTACCATGTGTACCAGAACGTTCCAGAATGTTGTCGCCGATTGCGCAGCGAAATAATCTTGTCTAATCAGATTTGCATGCGCGAAGCGAACAGAGGTGCACATGTATTCTGGAAAGAGCGCGAGCTAGCACCAGCGATTGCGCTGGTATTTATGGTGAGTCATGCATAAGTAGCCGACGCAGTAGTCGACCCGTAGATTATATTTCGACGACTGACTGCTGACCGCCTCTATCGTTGTGCTTTGTGTGCTCCTCGCTTTACGGAGCAAGAAATTTCGTTCGCTCATCAGAGAGTTCAATCTTTAACTAGCAGTTTTGACAGTTCTGTTCCTCACCCTCACTACACAACGTAACAATATCTTATTTGTTATTCATTGAAGTGCTGCTCAAAAGTGCGCGCTGTACTGCGTTCCCTATATATACGACGGGCAAGCTGCAGTCAGTTTCGGAAGATTGCTGTTTTATCTCCTTGTTCTCATCGAGGCTTACATCTTACTCTCGGAAGCTTGTACAAAAGCAATCGCCTCGTCGTGTTCCGTTGCCTTCCTCGCGAAAGTGCGGACAGATTCTCTGCATATCTTGCTTTCTCCTACTCATCTATTAACACTCATCCCCCCTCAATGCAGTGCAGCCAGCTGGTCACTGAGTCTGGCTAACCACTCCGCCTTCCATCCCCTATTCTCTCTTTCTCTCTTTCCGTTACGCTCGCCTCTCACGCTTCCTTGAAAGTCCGAAGGAAATGCCACGCAGGTGTCTGATACGGAAACTTGGAGGTCGCCCGCCATCCACCTATCTCATGCTATTCGGCGTCGAATATAAAGCGTATGGAAGCCACTAAATCTTTACGCCGAGGATCGCGCGTTTGTCTTCCTGTCTGCCGCCACACACACGTTCACGCAAAGGATCGAAAAAGAAAGAAAGACAAAATAGCGAAAAAGGAAGCAACTGTACCTACGGGAATCGCAGCTATTTCACCCCACAGGGCAATAAATAAATAAATAAATAAATAACTGTCGCGGATTAAAATGGAATTCAGTAGATGGCGAGTACGAGAGTTACGGCTAGACATCGCCTCAGGGCGCGACACCATGGAGCCCGCGACAACTTTGGACACACTCAATTCGCGGTTCTTTAAAAAAAAAAAAAAACAAAGAAAAAGAGAAACAAAAGACGAAGGATAGAAGATAGAAAGACATCGCAAGCCAGAGGGGCACACTTGAACTGGGAAACTTGTTTATGTCGCCGCACTTCTATTAGGATCGCGGTGATCGCGTTTGCGCCGCCGCACCTGTTTATATGTACTGCACAGCGCGCGCATTTTTATCGCCGCCTCCTGCGTTTTCGCTCCGGCGATGTCTTTTCGCGGCGTGACGCCGATAAGCGAGCTGTGTGTAAGCCGCGAGAAATGGCTCGCTTCGCGGCGAGAAGGTGGAAACAAAAAAAAGGAAGGTAGAGGAATAAATGTTGCCGTGCAGAAGTAAAGGAAGCGAACTTTTAAGAGGCGCGAAATGCTGTTTCTTGCGTTGTTTTGTTTTCGCGAAGCGAATAGCGTTTTTTTAGTGACCGAACGGCACGCGAGCGTCGAATCTCGAAATCAGGATAAATGGGAGGCATTACAATGGGGAAAGGGGGGGGGGAGAGGAAGGGGCCTAGCTAGTACTCTCTTCTCGGGGGACGCGCTCTAGGCATCGGCCTGTTGTGTTGCCGTGCTATTGGTCGCGGGTTTGCGCGGAGTAAGAACGCACGCGCGTGCCACGTGACTTTCCCCTCCACTCACAGCTAGTTTATGTTGCCCTCTCGTGAAAATCCCTCGCGGGGTGTTCAACGTTTAGTAGTTCGCGCTGATAGTTGCGACTTGATAAGGACGGATGACATTTCAGTTATTCGTTCGGTGAGACCGTTGCAACCATGAAAGAGGGAAGGTTCCGGGATGGTGATAATAATTTAGAACGACAGGAAGCTGAGCGAGTTAGTATAAATATTCATCGCTTGAAAGTTGTGGCGTGTGTAACGCGAACACGAGAAGAATGAACAAAAAATATTTGCGCTGTTCTTTTTGCTCCTCTTGTAACCGTGTTGTTTACGCTCGACCTTTCAGAACACGCTGATGATCGCCATCAGTCTCCTTCGTGTCGATTGCAGGACGAAGGCCTCTGTCAACGGTCTCCGATCGCCACTGTCTTGTTAGTTGGCTTCACCCTATACGCCTGCAAGTTCTCTCATTTATTCGCGCCACCTGTTTATCTGCCGTTCTCCGGTAAAACACCGGCTATCTTATCTACACATCTTGCATGGCTTGTCCAACTCCACTTCGATCTCTTAATCTGAAAAATAAAATATCGTACATACCGGTTTGGCTCTCTAATCCATACGGCCTCTTCCTGCGTTACGTCTTACACTTATTCTTTCTTTCTTTTTTCTTGTTCCTTCGCTCGTTCTGCGCTCTTTACCTGATTTTCAAGGTTCTGTGTTGCCCTCGAAGCTGCAGCACCGTTATTTAGAACTCGTGGACTGAATGCGCCGATTGTACGCTTTTCTTTTCAACGATCTCTTGCTCGTGTTACGTTTCGCCTACAACGCGCGGTAATGCCGGCGCGGATGCAACGGACGCCGGGGCTTCGTTCAAAGCGGCGGACATTTTGGCCCGTTCGACGCCGCCGCAACGCCTCCCCGCCAAGCGTGTCCAGGCGTGTTTCAGTGCCACGTGTCTTCGTATGTGCGTGTGTGTGTGTGTGCCCACGCTTGTCAAAGCGCGGCAGCCGGGGAGCGGAGCTCCCCAAGTGAGGTGCCAGGAGGTCTGTCCGTCGGCGGGTTGGCGATGCGTCACTACACTCGGCTCACCATGTCTCTCGGCTCGACCGTGCGCGCCGTCGTGGGCTCCTGCTCCGCCGTCGCGTGGGCTCATCCCGTGACCTTCCTTCTGGCCCGCGACGCCGAGAGTATAAGAGCAGCTGCCCCCGGACGCCAGGAGAGAGGCTCCGATTTGTACTGTTGAGTTGCGTGCTCTCCCGTCTCTCCACTTCGGTCGACCTGACCGGCCGCTCTTTTGCTATGTTAGAATAAACAAGTTGTTCTGTTACTAGTCTACTCTTGCTTTGCCGGGACCTTCGGATGCTTCCAGTGCCCCAGGCCGCCAGGCCAACGCTACCCTTGGGGCTTGCGACCCATTGGCAATAACGGGCGTCAGCACCGAGACCCCAACACTCGGCACGCGCTTCGATCCTATAAACGTTTGGTTATGCGTATGTGCATTCACTTTTACTGTAACCAACTTCGTTGTTTTTGAGAGGGCAATTTTCTTTCGTTCTTTCCTTTTCGGTTGGTAGAGAGAGGAGCAGAAATGAAAAGAGAAAATAAAAAACTAAAGGAGGAAAGAGTGTGACGCTTAGTCACATTGAACGGGCCTACAACGTACGGCCTGTGGTCGGCGCGCTGTACTTCAAGTCTAGCAGTAATCACGAGTCATCACGGCCGAGGTGGCTACAAAACGCGGTGTGTGTAGTCGCTGTAATTTGTGGATTGCGTGGAACACATCTGAGCCAGCGATACGACGCGGTCGTCGCGCAGCGTATGTAGTGGCCACGCCGCCCCCTCCTCCCGTCCCCCCTAAAGGAGATACGTCCATACGTGGTTTGGTGACGCATTACAGACTGGAGAAAAGCACGCACCTTTCCTGTTAACGTTCCCACCGCGTATTGCGCAGGATTGCCTTCAATGCCGGTCGCTCGCTGGCCGTACTTCTGTGTGTCATATTTCTGTGGCGATTGACACATTAAGCTTTCTTTTTTTATTGATCGATCATTACGCAATCTAGGCTTGCGCTGCGGCGGGAGCGGGGGGGGGGGGGGAGGTGTCTGCGGAAGCTGTAAATGAGTGCACCCAAGTGTAATTAGACAACGTATAGAGTTCGTCCACCCGGGCGCACTGGTGTGTTCGCGCGTCTGTCTCCGTCGGAACGTGGCGGCCGCTGCGGGACACCGAACGCGCGACCCCGCGCTCCGCGAGAGAACGCCGCATATCCGCCGCCGCACCACCGTGGTGCGGCTCGTCAACGCAGCCTGCAGTTCGTTGGAACGACGAGCGGCGGTGAGACGCGACGACGGTGTCCGTTTCGGGTTTCAGTTCCGTGCAGCACTGCCGACTCGGTGCGCACGGATTGTCGCCCACTCCGCCCATTACGCGAACCTGGGCGGTCACGTGGGCCATTCCGGTCGCCAAAAAGAAGCCGTCGCGCGTTTCGCTTGCGCACGCTGTGTCTATCTATGGCACGTGGGAAAAGTTTTCTAGACTGGCTAAACGAGGGGTCCGTCACCTCAAGTTTCACGCACTCTTCTTCCAAGAAAGAAAGAGTCGACCGGGCAGGTGCTTGTAGGCGGAGTTCGTGCACCGCATCCTCGCCCCCTTCACGTTTATCGGCAACGAACGCTTGCCCCCGCCATATATATGCGCTGCACCCAAGTATACCCGTCGACGAAGACCGACGAAGACGCCGGTCGCTTGTCCAGAGCGTCGTCGCCTCCGTCGCCGTCGTCTTGCAGAGGGGGGTGGGGGATCTCTTCCCACTTCGACACGCCGCCGTGGTTCGGGTGAGAACGTTCCCGCGGCCCCGTGCCGTGGCCCCGCTGGTGCCGGGCGTGCGAGCTCAATTGCTCGCGAGCTTTTCCGTTCGGCTCGCAACGACTCGCATTGCCTCCGACGTGGCGACGACCCTTTGTCTCTCGACGTTCGTTCTATGCCTTTCTTTCTTTCTTTCTTTCTTTCTTTCTTTCTTTCAAAGCCTGCGTGGCACTTCTCGAGAACGCCGTGAGAAGTTGTGAGATGTGCGAAAACAAAAGGCGGAGTGAACTGCGAGCAGCCGCCGCGTGAAGGCTTTCGGGCGCGCCGAGGATGCGTGGCTGTCGTGTGAAGCCTACAACTGCGCATGCGCGCGTTCCCCACGTACGCCGTCGTTAGAGTCTGTTACGAGAAACGAAGAAAAGGGGGAGGGGGGGAGGCAAAGGAAGACCGTGTTTGTTTATAGTTTTATTATTATCATTATTAGCTCGTTGTTTACGCGGTGCTTGTTATATGCGTCTTAGCGTTTTTCTTGTCTCGTGCGTTCTATACGCGCCAGCATTGGAGATGCTTTGCAGCCATGTGTATCCTAAGCGCACACACGAGAAATTCAGGCATCCGCGGGCGGAGAAAGTGGGAACCAGGATACGGGACGAAGAAAATGAGACTACAAAAAAGTCTCGCGGGCACTATATATACGAAGTGCAAAGGCAGAGGAGAGAGAGTTCGGTGCGAACTTTGCGGCCAGTTCATGTAAGATTTGCTCAAGGACCTAATGCGTAATGCGCAAGGAGGAGAAATAAAGAAGGAACGAGCGAGCGGCGCGAATCTTCGTCAGGAACGCGACTGTACAGGCATTCAGTGCAAGCAGTTGTGTGCATGCCCGCTACTATAGCATGCTCCTTTTCGAGGCTCGGTGTGTGCGGGTCTATAGAAGAATCTGCGTGAGACTTTAGCTGACAGCTGCGGCAATTACGACGGGTGTCGTCGTCGACGGCTCCCGTGGTTCCGAGAACGAGGCGTCGAGGTCCTTTAAAAACCCGCCGGAGACCGGATGAGGCTGTGGGAAGGGTCACGCGTCTGTACTGCGAGCTGCGCGACGGATTTAACTCTAGTTTTCTTTTTTTTCTTAAATCTAGGTGCCCGAACGCGTTCTGATTGGGCCGCGACTTTAGGAGCGTCGGTAGCCAAGCCCTCTGTGACTTCTTGCCGCAAACGCGACGTGCTGCCAGTGGTCGCGTGTACAGCATAGGATTAGTGAGGAGGTGTGGTCTGGTACGTCTGCCGCGGGCGTGTCCTTGGCGGCGGATGCGGATCGTAGGCGAAGAGCATCAGCTTGGTTGTTAAATTAGTGCACAGCAGGTGACAGCAAAAAATTATAGCATATAAAAAAAGGTACGCGCTGCGTTTCTGATTGACCTTGATATGGCTTTGCACTCGTATGATATGCGCTGGTTTTAACGCGGTATAGTGTTATGGGCCCCGTGTCGCACAAAATCCGGCAGCGGCGGCGGCAACGCTGTCCGTATGAGAAAAATCCCGAACCGTGCATACCGATCCACGCAGGCCCTCCGCGTGGCGCACACGCGTTACTGGAGTGATTCAATTTTTCAAAGTAAAATACGTCATAAAATTCGTAAAGTACAATTTACACGCAACCTCCAGACGCGATAGCTTCGGTTTGTAATTTCGAAAATTGGAGGACGCTTAAGCTTCGCCTTCAAGAGTGGAACGCGATAGCGTTATCGCACCCCGTTCGCACCGCCCACTCATTCGCTCGGCATGCTCTTGAGTCACACAAAGACGAAACGTGCGCCTGAGCAAGCGGAACGAACCAAAGAACTCGGTGTCTCGGAGGAAGAAACGATCTACGCGAGCCAAACGTCGTGATCGGCACGGACAGCTGGGCCGCGACGCGCCATGAAGGCGGACGCGATCATGGCGCTGACGCCTCGATAACGCTGTCGAGGCAGCGCCGTACATTGCGAGGAGGGGGTCTTCTGTGTTTGCCGCAAGATGGCTCTGCGTGCGCGCCAGGCGCAGAAGTGTATCGGAAACGTACTTCGCTACGCGTTTAACTGAGACGTCTGTAATTGACACGCTCATAATTACCGATATACACCGCAGTATAACTTTCTACGGCACGTTTCTAAGGCAACACCGCATTCATTAGAGGCGCTTTTGTCCCGCTTTGAAGCAGCGAGCTCATGGCGAAGCGGTAGCGTCTCTGTCTCGCACTCCGGAAACCCTGGTTCAATTCCCACCCAGCCCATTTTGTAAGTTGTTTTTATTTATAAATTGCCTTCCGCCATTTCTTGCTCACGGCCAACGCCGCCGACGCCGTCGACACCGGCTTTTCTGCGACACGACCTCCTTAACGCTATCGCGTTAATATACGAGAAAACGTAATTTTGTTACGCGGAAGCTTTTCCCGCTGCCATTTGAGGTCTGTCTTAGTAGGAGCGGCGCGACCCGCTTGGTTCTTGCGACACCATCTAGATGGCACTCGCCTCCGCGGCAGCGGCGGCGCCCGCCGTGAAGGGGGAACAAAAAATAAAGAACCAGAAAGCTCGCCTTCGTGCATAGGGTTCACCGCCAGCGTTTCCAGGAAAACGCTACGCTAACATAAGCTGCAGTTGCCGCGAAGCGTGAGATGCAGTCAGCTATCTTTGAATGCTACCACGCTCTGCTCTTAAAGGCGAAGCTTAGGCGTCCTCTAAATGTTTGATTGCTGTCCTAACCCGCCGTGACAGCGTAGCTGCTTTGGCGTTGCGCTGCTGTAAGCTCAGGCTTAGCAGCGGGATCAAATCCTGCCCGCGGCGGCAGCATTTCCTTGCGCACGAAATGCGAAAACGTCCGCGTGTACCGTGCATTGTTTGCACGTTGAAGAATCCAAGATGGTCAAAACTAAACCCGAGTCCCCCAGTACACGGAGTGCCTCGTAACCATATATTGGTTTTCGGAGCGTAAAACGTCAGAATCTAATTGCTATCCTGCTAGCTGTTTCCAATTGGCATTAAAACCGCAATGGCTATATACGCTTGTCGATTGCTAATAGCGCTGGCTCGGTCTAGGTCGGGATTTTTGTAGCGGTGCATTTTTCGTTGCTATTCTTTTTCGCGATTCGTCAGTGGTGCAGAGCGAGGCTCTGCCGGCGTTATCATTGGAATCAGCCGGCCGTTAATGGTGGCTGTAACGATTGGCATAGAATCGAACATAGAATCGGCATTGCCACAATATCGCGGCCTTAATTTCTTGTACATTCATGGATAAATCTGACAGAAACGAGATTTTGTGGACCGAAAGTCGCGTTATAACTGATTGCCGGCTCGAACATCCTTTGCACTTTTGTCTGCAAGGTTCGATATACTCTGTCGGTGTGATGTAAAGGATTCCTCTCGCTCGGATGTATTAGGTTTCTTTTTTTTGTTTTTTTATCTTCCGCTGATCACGACTGGCCGATCATGGTGATAACGCAGGTGGAGTGCCGCAAGTTCTCACCAGTGATGATACGAGAAATGGATTTGAATAAAATTGTTACATCATCCCCACCGTACTTTAGCAGGGTAGAGCTAACGTGGGAAATTAGCAGAGTGCGGCAGAGGATAATGTGATAATGTGGGAAATCTTGTTGCCTAAATTTCAGATACCAGGACGCAGATTGCATGCAGCTTCGTCATCGGATGTGTGACGATGACACCTACAAATACCTTCCCTTGAATCCACTGCACCAGTATTCACGGCACCATTAAATCCTCCGAACCCTGACCCCACTAACGAGCTTTGGGAGAGAGCCTTGGCCAGCTCCGACCTCGAGGATCAGCAACGGCTGATTGCGAGGGCCCAGGACGCGGCCCGAGCTCAAGGCATTCTGGAATGAGGACGCCTCTCCAAAGCTGCATTCACCCAATAAAAATGTTTATTCTCTCTCTCTCTTTCCACTGCTCTTATTAAAATTGACTCCCCCCCGCACATGGTGCATGCATGTAGGCTGTTGCAGACTTAACCTTCGTTTAGCGCCGAAATTGGACAAGAAAGATAAGTGGAAGTAGGTATGTCTCTCTCAAGGCTCAGCAGAGAACAGTACCCTTCTCCATCTTTTCGGGCCTGTCCTTGCTGAACCGGCCTTTGTTCAGCGTCGAAATATCAGCAGGTTTTTAAAAGCGACAGCTTTCTTTGTCTACTTCGCGCACTTTACATGGCTGGATGGACGATTTTCTCGCACGATAAAGTGGAGTGGGTAACCAGTGTAAGGAAGGAAGAGAGTATAGACGAGCGGATAAGCGAAGCCAGGTGCGGGGCAGGCGATAGAGGAGCGCCTGATTGGCTGGCGGAGGTTACAGCGGCCGCGCGCGCGGCCTGACGTCACCTAGATCACGTGAGCTCATCGCCTCGTCGGCGTGCGCGCGGTGTTGGACACCGGACATCACGTGGGTGGTACTACTGTGATCCCTGGTATTTACCTTCTTATCCTTGTTATCCGGTTATCGCCCGGCGCAAGACGCGTACGCTGTATCAAAATTTCTTTAATGCTATCGCTGATTCTGTAGCAAAATTGTATTGTCTAGATTGCGCGCTTAACGTTCGCCGTGAATAACGGCATGTCGTGGAGATAGACAGCAGGATCACATAAGAACCGATCACCACTGACTTTAAGGACAGTCATCGACGATGGTTTCTGCCGCCATTTTGGAAACATCTGCGTGAAAAAAAAAAGATTGTTGTCAGTTCCTTTCCGAGCTTACGTTTACTCTCTGCGCTTTCCCCTTCCACCAGTGCAAATCAGCCCTTCGGACAGTTATTCCACTTAACCTGTCCGCCTTTCAGACGTTTTATGTCTTCTGTCGCGTTTCACTGTCATTCCTTGTGCGTCGAATTGGCCGCGACAGTCGCTCAACACGAAACGTCGCAATCAACGGTCGTGCTCATATGCCGCTATAGGAATCGCAAAACCGAGCAAATATACGCTCAGTAACAGCCGTCGACCACTTTCCTAGGCAGTCCACGTCGAATGTCTATGTCTACCATACGTATAGTATACTGGGAAACGTCAACACAGAACTGGCTTCCAGCGACTTCCCATACACCTTCCGGCGACGTGGGGAACTTCGTCATCCAGCGTCGGGGAGGAACATACAGTGCAGGACCAGTAAAAGCCCTTTAGCACACAATCGCACCGGGAGTCGGACGACTATCCCGGACGAAAGCCGCGAGCACGACGAAGGAATGTTACCACACGCGCGAAGAAACGGGAGTCGTGTGTGTATGGCGTAGACGTATTTTCCGCCGCGGGGCAATCCGGCGGAGGCGGGTTTCTTTTCCCTTCCAGCTTGTGTGCCGTGCGGAGAAGGGGACCGCTTACGCGGCCGAATGTTTGTCGTGTAAACACGATTTCTGTCGGCACTTTCCTTCTGCCCGCCTCGCTGCGGAGTCGGTGCAGCGCAGATCGGGATGGTGCCCAGGCAGCGACTCTGGCGTTTTCGTCTTTAGTTCCTGTATTCTTCTTCTTCTTCTTGGGTTCTTCATCGCTCTGCCACCAATGCCTCTTACGTCTTTCTTTCTTTTTCTTCTGTCATAAGCGTCTCACTATGCGCGTGAGAGTAAGCAAGCGTGCGTGCCGGGGTTGTGTGCGTACGTTCGTGCTTAGCCCGAAGTATACGAACGTCAGACGTGACTGCAAGAAGCTCCGAAGGCCTCCCACCCCGAGAAGTTTTCCGGTCAGTGTTTGCCCATCGAGGATGAAGGATAGGAGAGAAAGCTGGGAACGGTGATGGGGGGGGCCGCGCGTTCGCCTTTCGTTGCAATCCGCGCGCGCCCGACCCCGTGTTAGACGAGACCGGCAGCTCGTCGGGAGTTATAGAATCAGCGCCGTCACGTGACGTCTTCCAACGCACATAAGCGCACGTAGCTCGCTCACACGCACTCTTTCCTTTCTCCTCTGCTGTTCGCTTTGCCCAATCGTGTTACTTTTTGCGACGCCCAACGGGCCGTTCTCCTGATCTTCTTCTTCTTGTTGCTTCTCTGGATGTACAGAAAAGACGTTAGCGAGGGAAAGAGAAATAAAATGTGGCGGGGCCTGGGGGTGCAGGGTGGACGGGCGAACGAGATACATTGAGGAAACAGGCGAAGAAAGGAGAAGGAAGGCTTATAACTAGGCCGAATGTTGGTAAGAAGGAGGAGGATTGGAGGAAAACTGGAGAACGGGCGCGCGGGGGAGAGTTGACGAGCGGGAGAGCAGGGACCGATACGAGAATTGCAATCACGGCACGATTATTGTCCGCGTCGTCGTCGTCGTCGTTCGACTCCCCCTTCCACCCGCTTGTTTCGCGGAACTTAACAAATGCCGGTGTCCCTCCCCCCCACCCCCCCGCCTTCCCTGTCCTTTCATTTTTTTTTCTTGCCGGACAAGATTACGCGTTCGTCTCTCTTTTCACTGCCTTTTGTACATGATTCCTTCCTTTCTTGCTTGTTCGTTTTGTCTTCGTGTGCTGTGTTTCGTCTCTTCTCGGAACGGTCGTCGGCGCTGACGCGTCCAAGATTGGTCAAATAACGCGCTTTCTCCTCGTCTCTCGCCTTTCTGTGCTCGCGCCATCTTCTTTCTTTCTTTTCGTTTTGTGGAACCTTCGTCGAACGACTCTCGCAAAAAGGGCGCGCTTCGGAACCTCCTCCGTGGGGAAAGAAGCAAACGGGAAGAAATGAAAATTGATCTTCCTTTCCTTTCGCTTACCGATTTATGGGCTGTTTCGTGTGTGAGGGGAGGGGGGGGGGGGAGGGGGGCGCAATCGCTTTATAGCCTCATTGCGTGCTCCGAAGAAGGGCGCAATGGAACGCAATAGAACACAATGAGTGTGTGCTACGGTTGCGCAGGCCTAAGGGATAGCGATGGAAGAGAAATCTAATGAAAAGCGTTGACGCGTTCACCTTTTCTTATCAGGCTCTGAGCACAGTAACGCGTCGTCGCGCGAAGGCCGCGTTTGATCGAAAACGTGCCTCGCGTCCATTACCGCCCGTGGACGTGGCGCGGGTTGGTTTTGCGACGTTGAGGCGCGGACGTTCAGGTGCAACCAAGGAGGTGTTACGAAAAATTGGGTGCAACCGGGTGAGTGAATGGCTTGGCTTCGTGTTCACAAAGGTACTACATGCGCTTAAAATGCTTGTTTCACTTTGTCGCGAGGAGGCAATTTGAGGCTGGTTGCACAATGCCACGGACATGGCCTCCAAGGTCGGTGTGTCAGCTCGCGTGTTTCGCGTGATCTCACTGGCCATACATAACTTATTCGTCTTTATCACGGGCAGACACAGATAGCGTCTCAAGTTATGTGCAGAGTACTGGACCAGTTGGACAATCGCCCACTATCAGAACTCAAAGCTTTAGGTCAGTACTCCAAAAAGTCATCCGCGCCGAAGGCCTTAATCGCGTTATTAAGGTTCCTGCGGTCTGTACGGTGCTATACGATAGACATTAAGAACACCGCCCCCTACCGCTCTGTAGCCTACGTGGTTTGTTCGTGCTCGTCGCTCTTTCTCTTTTTGCCCCCTTGACCCCCCCCCCCCCCCGTGCAGGGTAGCCAACCGGAACTACATCTGGTTAACCTCCCTGCCTTTCTATGCATCTTTTTCTTTCTTCTTCGTCTGTCATGGCATAATTGCATCCTAAATGTGACTCGGCATTCGACTGTAGCGCCCCAAGAAAGATACTTTTTTTTTAATTACATGGATATGTGGTCTGGACAACTAGTACGAAGCGATCGAGTATACGGTCATCGTTAGCAGAGCCCCATGCGACGTGCGATGCACCTGAGAGAGAAGGCTATACTGTGTCAATCGTATGGAAACTTGCTGGTTGCGGTTGTTGGTGCTATAGTCTTTCTTCGGGTCGCACGTGCAATCGCACGCCATGTGTTTGATTTTAAGCTTCTGTGAGGGTAAGGAATCAGTTCTGCGCATTTCCGCGAACGCATGATAGGGAAAAGCTAGCTGCTCTAGATATGCCTCCAGATTCTGTCTGGCGATTAAATGTCCTGTCGAACCAGGCAGACAACGCCACCAAGTGTTTCCTTGAAGAACGTGAAAAAAAAGAATATGCCCTGCTTTTGTGGACATTTGAGTGGAAATAAATCAGCGGTGAGCGGCCGATCTCCTTTCACAAGGTGTTAGAATAAACACGCACGTATATAAATAAATCTTCACGTATATATTTTGCTGCTCCCGTGTCACGTAACATAGCGTGCACGAAAGGCTGTCGTGCTTCATCCGATCCATTTTTCGGTTTTCTTTCGTAGAATGTGCTGCGACTTACGGAGTTATCGAACTTGTGCTTGAGCTCACCTTGGTGACCGAAACTTATTTTAACTGAGAACGAACCCATTGCCGTTTACGTACGTGACAACTTATTGGAGTGTGCAAGTCGAGTGGACACTCCTTGATAAGTGTCCTCGTTGCTCGGAATGTTCTTACATTGGATGCTCTTCGTCTCACTTGGTTGCAGGCTGACCGCCGGACTACCATGGACGGACCTTGCCAGAAGTGCGTCGGCCAATGCAGCGGATACACGCCGCATTTCTGGAGGTGAGTTTGGGGATGTTGTAAGCAGCTCCTCTCTCTTCTTTTTTTTAACTCCTGGCATCGCTTCGGAAGCGGGAGAACTAGCGTACAGTCTTCCTTCGAAACTACGCAGTATCACTTGTGGGTATAGCGCAGTTGGCAAAATGCTACAAAAAGGCGTCTTCTGTAACTCTTTTTCGTATTGTTTTCCATTTAGCGATTACGAGCTTCTGGGATCTTGGATCAGCTGTGAGATCCCCCCACAACGCATTGAACCCAGGAATCTCCTGTCGGAGATGTCTGTCGACCCCCTTATGGTTAATATAACATCGCAGCCTTGATAACTCTGCAGGCTGCTAACAGATGGTTTTAGCCTGACGGGTGTATTGTCGTTGGCGTATACTGCGGTGATAACGGAAGATGTAAACTGTTGCACGTACCGAGTCTGTCGACGTCACTTTGGGACACTTTTGGTAAAGGCTGATCGCCACATGACTCTACAAATCACATTTCTGAGTGCTCCGAAAGTTTAAGCAGCGCGTTCCGGGTGAAAGTTTTATTTGTTGTCTTTCAACCTGCAGCGCGACGTACGTGTACTTGGGAGACCACCACGCCTTCGATTAAATCTTTCGCTTACATGCTTGACGAAACCTTGGCAGAAATCGCGTGCACGAAATTCAATCCGCGTATGGCCTGTAGGTATAACGTGACAATGCTCCATCATGACAAGTCGTCTGCGGCACTGTGGAAGCTGCAAGACTATCCTCATAATAGGATAGCCTTGGCCGAATGCGCCTCGAGATGTGTTCATCCGCGCCGCGTCGTCTGCATGCTCGGCGGCTGCATGCTGAAATCGCCTGTATGTACGACATGCATGTCGCAGAGGTCCTAACGTGTCACCTATCGCCGTAACGTATCGCGTACCAAAGCAAAAGAACAAAACTCTAATGCTGCCGCTGCTATCAGATAGTTACGCCAGGAACTACATTCCGCTGCGCAAGAATATTATCTGTGTACGCCTCGTCCTTTCGGCAGTGCTGCGCGCGACTTGCGAGACAGAGTATATAACCTGCAAGACATAAAGGTGTACAACTGAGCAATGATCAAGCTGAAGGCTATGAAACATGGATTATGGACAAAACATTTTGTAAGTCACAGAGAGAGAGAAAAATTTACTTACAGGAAGGCAGAGAGGTCGGCCTGAGCTATAACTTGCTCTGGCCTGCTATTCTACAGGCTGTAAGTCACTATTGCAATATATATCTACAAGTTGTAAGTCACTGCTGCAGTATACCTCTACAGGTTGTAAGTCACTATTGCAGTATACCTGTATGAAGCTGGCCTGCATGCTTATATTTAGTTTCATGTACTGACGTTATGCAGCGTGGCAACCAATACAGGGGGAGGAGGAAATAAAATCAAAGCTGAGCTTCTGAGTTCGCTATACTGTGGAATGTACCATATTCGCCGCGCGGATTATTTATGAGGATGGAAATGTCACGGCCGTCTGTTGCGTACATTATCCGCGTAGGACGCGGGTTTCTCGCGTACTAATAACATGCTGCCCATTGTACGCAGCAGTGTCGGCGTTATTCCGCAAGACAAACGTCGCCCGTATGTGCGGGAGCGACACATTAAAACTGTGTTGTTACTCTGATGTCTCTGATAATGCGATGCCGGTTTGGAGAGGAAATGGGGGGGGGGGGGGGGCTTGCTCAGAAGCAAACGGGATCTTGAGGTACACACCTGACATCATCTTGAAAGTAGTAATAATAATAATAATAATAATAATAATAATAATAATAATAATAATAATAATAATAATAATAATAATAAAGACCCGTATTCTAATTCCCAGACGGCTATAATGCATTGGCCCAGAGGCCCGAAGCGTTCGCTGTGCAAACATTTACCGTGTTTCATGTACCTTTTGCGAGGTATTTCATTTTTCTTTTGCCCAGTTTCGCGAAATCATGCACCACCCTCGACCTCGCGTATTTTTTTCTTCGTCCGAGTGTGTGGAGCTCCTCCGCATAAACGTCGTCTCAGAAC
The DNA here is from genome assembly GCF_023375885.2 of Dermacentor andersoni. Lineage (NCBI taxonomy): Eukaryota > Metazoa > Arthropoda > Arachnida > Ixodida > Ixodidae > Dermacentor > Dermacentor andersoni. The sequence goes on along the minus strand of NC_092819.1, from coordinate 53,509,044 downwards.
GGAGGCGGGGCAGAGAGAGAGAGAGTAGAAAGAACACAAGAATACTCACCCGGGGCGGCGCCATTTCAAGTGCGTTACGATGACTTTCACGACACTCACTCCAGGTCTCAAATTAAGAAAACTCTCTGTTTGTGATAAAGCTATGAAAAATATTCCTGCAAGAAAGAAAGGCGAGCGAGCGTTAGTTGCGGCCGCACGAGAGCGAGAGAGAGAAGTGAAAACAAGAAAAGAAGGAAAGAAAAGAAAAAGAGCGTTGCCGGAGAGCTTGGAAGAAATGACTTCCCGTATCCTGCGCAGTCTCGAGGTCGTCGCGTAATTTAGCTAATATACTCGCCTGTGCCCCCCCCCCCCCCCCCCCTTCCGCGCCTCGAACCGCGAGGCGGACCCGCTCGGAACTCCCGAAGCGCCCACCGCGCACGCACCTCGCTACACGGTGCATCTAATATAAGTTGCGTGCAGCGCTTCTGAAGCTGCGCGAGTGCACTGATCGCTGTAGCGCTGAGCTCGCTGCACCGCCGATCTCGAGACACCAACCTTTATACCTTTTTCTCCAAATCGCCCGTGCGCAATACAGCGACGTATATACCGTGTGTCTAAAATTTGTAACGATTCGCAAAGATTAGGGAGTGCGTTTCGTGATACCCATTTTATTGTTAATTACAGCCACACGAAATCGGTAGACGATGAACCCAAGCAAAGCATATTGGGGGAATGTGGAGAGTTGAGTCTCGGCGTTGCCCACGAGCTTCAACATGCATGTTTAAATGTAGTCTCGTCTAGGATTTTGCGCGGAAACTTTCACGATTCATGCTTCCGGGAATCCAGCGTTTTATTGCTTGGGGCGAGAGGGCTTATTCATTTGCCATATGTTCTCCTCGCGAGAAACATCGGAGGGTGTCACATATGCAACACTACGTTTCCACGATAACGTCTATGTGTAGGCACATCCTGTATACGTACAGACAAGCTGCGGGGAGCCGTCGACGCGCACATTCAGCCGTCTCTCCGCCTGAAATGGCGAGAAATGACATGGTGGACTTCGGCAAGATCCGCTGTTTTAGATAGATAGATAGATAGATAGATAGATAGATAGATAGATAGATAGATATAGATAGATATAGATAGATATAGATAGATATAGATAGATAGATATAGATAGATATAGATAGATATAGATAGATAGATAGATAGATAGATATAGATAGATAGATAGATAGATGTGCAGATAGATATAGATAGATATAGATAGATATAGATAGATAGATAGATAGATAGATAGATAGATAGATAGATAGATAGATAGATAGATAGATAGATAGATAGATAGATAGATAGATAGATAGTCACAGCACACGCTGCAAAAGTGTTAACCATACATGACGAAAACGGCGGCAGCTGCCATAGCAAAGATGGCCGTACCAGCAGGCGCTCTCCTACAAATTCTAGGTTCGAGAGAGCTTTGGTGTATCAGCAGCGAAACGACGCAGCGGCGTTGGCTTATGCCCGCAGTACACGTAGCGACATTGCGCGCAGGCATCGGCAACGACATTTCAAATAGGCCCGAGTCCGCGAAATGTGCAACGTTCCCCTTAGTGGTGCCTGCTTCATATAACCCACACACTCCGACACCGTGCGACCCCCCCCCCCCCCCCCCCCCCCCCCGCAGAAGTGTCGAGGAATGCGCCGAGCACACGCTCCTTCGTTATGGAAGGAGTTCGCTCCGGCCTTTTTTCAGACTCTCGGCCGTTGCAGCGCTGTACTCATTTGCCGACAGCAGCAGGGAAGGGCGTAGCTGCTGCCGACCGCAGCAGTTCTTGCGGCGCTATGGCGTGCTCGCGCGCCGAGAAAAAAAATGCCAAGAACGGCAAACTGAAGAAGACTTTCTGGCTTCTTGCAAAGTGCCTGCTGCTACCCACACTGCTGCCTTCAGGGCTTTTTGGGAGAGGGTGCAAGAAAAAAGAGAGAGAGGGTGAGAGTGCACGAAGAGGGCGATATGGAAGCGGGCCATTACGCGCATTACCCTAATGACTCCTGCATCGTTCTCTAGTACCTTCTTCTTGTCGTTTTCTTTCATTTTTTTATTTCATCGATCTCTCACTCTCTCTCTCTCTTCAACGTATTGCGAGTATTTGTTTTTACCTCTCAAATGTGCGCTCTCGAGATACTTAAAGAAATTTCGACGGGCGCCTCTTCTGTTTGCCGTCGATCTTGCTTTTTGCGGGTGTGTGTTTGTGCGTTTTCCAGTTTGACAGGAGAAAGCCGAAGGGCGAGTTTGAATTATCGCCTGTAAAATGTTCCTGCCGTCGAACAGGCGTGGGGCTGCTAGAGAGAGAGAGAGAGAGAGAGAGGCGTTCGATGCGATTGCGATAACGAAAAAGCGTTGCGACTGCAGTCGTCTTGAAGTGCAACGGCGCTTTCGAGGGAGATTAAAGGAAGGAAGGAAGGAAGGAAGGAAGGAAGGAAGGAAGGAAATTAAGACGGAAGGAAATAAGAAAAGGCAACGAAGGGTTAACTGAGCCTTGTCCGGTCTGCTACCCTACGTATGGAGAGGGAGATGGGGGGTGAGTGAAAGAGAGAGAGCCAAGGCGAGAGGGAGAACCGCCATTATCGCTATATGTAGCGACGTCAAGAGGATCGGGTCATCGCGAGACTTGGAATCGTGTTCCGCCCGGCGGAAGGTCGTTACCGTAACGTATTTTTTTTCCTTCGGTCGCGATCATTAAGAGACGTCGGGAGCGCATCCGCGGTCCAGTGCGGGGGTAATTACTCTGCCATTTAGTTGTCCTCCGTTCCGGGCTTAATTTGATTATCATTCCCAGGACGATCGCAAGCGCGATGGAAATGCTTTCTATTTCATGCTAAGCCCCGTTTCATCTTAGTCATCCGGGAAAGGTGATTGCTGTCGGGGCCGTAAAACGTGACCTTCTTCGTTTTCTTTCCTTTTAATTTCCTTGTCTTTGTGGGGATAATATTATGGCGCTCTGTAATATTTTTTATGTTATGTATGAGTTAGATATGAAGTTCAATATGGCGGTGAAAGGGGGGGGGGGAGGCTACAGTAAAACCTCGTCATAACGAAGTAGATGGGGAGCCGTAATTACTTCGTTGTATCAATTATTTCGTTATATACATAAATGCGTGTACTGCGCTGCAGATTTCTACGAGAATTTTAAGAGCAATTTAACTTCTTTATATCCAATATTTCGTTATATAGAGTTTCGTTGTAACTAGTTGTAACTGTAGTTGGTGGCTGTGTATACTGCCTTCGTACTTTCTTTTCGTACGTAGCTCAAGAACAATAATATAAAACTCGATTGGAGAATTTTGTAGTTAATAATTAGGGGAAAGGCACGTAATGCCTATAGAGCAGAGGTGGCTACGAGAATAACTAACCGGTAAACCATCACATTAACGGAATCGCTGGCAAGGGAATATAAAGGTAGTAAATGGCGGTAGAGGGTTGATGAAGCGGTGAAATTAAGAAAGTTACTGATGCGCCGTATGGTATATTGGTTTGACTGATGGGGGCAATAGACGACACGCAAAATCTGCGCGCCTGCATCTTCACGCATCTCGTCTGAACTAATTGTGATGGTGTACGGTCAGACTGGAACGGTGAGTAAGGAATCGGCGTGCTCACAGGCGCCACCATTCCAGCCACCCTCCGTTTCTCGCAGAATCCAAGCTCCCCAAAAACGCGTATCTCTGCTTCAGCAATGCTACTATATCGGCAGGAGCTAGGCTTACTTGGTTAAAGAGAGTCTGATTCGCTGAAAGGCCCATGCTTGTTGATCTTCTAATATATAGATCACCGCATGCGGCCTTCTTCCTGCATTGAACTTAGGACTATGCTAATGATGATGATAAAGATGACGTGCAGCATTTCTGTCGCAGCTATTCGCGAAAGAGAGTAGCAGGAAGAAGGCTTACCAATATCTCCATGAGGTCTACTATAGCTAAGTATAGCTATGGTCAGCTCTGGTATAGCACCATCCATGCATCATGACCGCATTTGTTGTGCTTGACTAACAACGATATGGAAGGGGAAGTTTGGCTGCTGGAGAGCCTGCTATTCCAAAGAATAGTAGCTGAAAAAAAAGAGATAAAGAAATTTGAGGACAATGTAGATAAAAATAATCAAACCCTTTGAGACTCGCTATACAATAAAGGAAGCTTGCCCTCACACTATACACCACCCGACATGTCGTTTGTAGCACTGCCGAGGGTACGAGGTGTACATGGGTAACATCCTTGCGCAGGGGAATATAATCCAGGGCGTTAACTGTCTCATTATTAGCGCGATTACATCGTTTTTGTTTTTGCTTTGGTGCACGATGAGTTGCACCAATACGTGGCTTGTTAGGGCCTTTCCGCACGCATACCGCGAATTGCTGCGGTGGAGAGCAGAAGGTGCGGCGCGGATGAACACATCTCGAGGAGCATTCGGCCCTCCTATTGGCTAAGGAGTGCTGCAGCTTCCACAGTGGGGCAAACGACTTGTGAGATAGAGGATAATAACTCGACGTTAAAGATGCCAAAATGCGCATATCACGCGTAAATTAATGCACAGTCTGGGTATGGACCTGTGGCAAGCACGAGCGGTCTTTAGTCATCCTGAAATAGTTAGTTTCACAGCAAAGTGCGCCTCGACATGAATAAAAGGTATACACCTCGTTATAACGAAACGGTATATAACGAAATAATGGATATAACGAGTTCGGTTAAATTGGCATTTAAATCCCCGTAGAAACCCTGTTAAGAATGGCGAGCTGCAAGGAAAAATTGCCACCCAATTACGACTGGGGGACAAGGCGCGCATCCCCCACTCTCCGTCGCTGCAGCTAGACTGCGTTCGAAGAAGCGGGCTTTGCGCTGAAAACCGCCTCCTCCACGAGCCCCATCTCCGTTGTGACGAAACGGGTTCGACGGACGAACTATTGTGCCCGAGGTCCCCAGCGCGAACCTGATTTCGCTACGCATGAGCAAGCCGCGGCGGGACAACGAGCTACCCAGGATGTCTCCGAGCTTCCCGGAACGACTCCCCTCGGTCGTCGGCTCCAGTCCTTCGCACCTGTGTGTTTGCGTGTGTGTGTGCGTCACCTTGTCGCGGGAGGCGGCTAGTTTTGCGATGACGAAACGAACATTCGCTGCCTTGTATCGCCGAAGGACCGAGCCTTTAAAAACGGCTGTTGGGCGGAGGCTCGACACACTTCTCTCGTGCAGTCAGGTTGGACTGACACACTTCTCTCGTGCAGTCAGGTTGGACTGACACACTTCTCTCTTGAGCAGTCATGTTGGACTGACACTCTTTTCTCAAGCAGTCATGTTAGACTGATTTAATTTCTGTAAATAAACCCTTTTTCCTCGTTCTCGATGAGAAGCAGTTCTTCCCTTCATCAACGTCCTCAGCGTGTTTAAGTTGGACGACGGCATGGGCCAGCTACCTTCGAATTCATGCCGGACTCCAATCTTGGCAACGGATCTCGAGCGATGGGATTGAGCCCCCAATCCTGACAACCCACAGTGCAGTACAAGCAACAATTGATGTAAGGAAGTAATGGATATAACGGAGTAATTCTGGCTCCTTCTCCAACTTTGTTATAACGAGGTTTTGCTGCAGTGAGAAAGTTTTGTCGTTGGTCACTCAAATCACTGAACGACCGTGCTTCATGGGCGGTACGGCGCGCGATCCATTGCACTCGTAGACTCCAAGGAACGCTGTATGCAGGCTCGGCCAGCGGCTAAACGTATAGCCGCTACGGGACCCTTGGTATACTGCCAGGCGTAGAGCTATGAGGGGGGCGGGCGCGGGCCTGCCTCGAAATCTCCTTATTGCTGTCACGGGCCTGATTAATGCTGTGCCAGCGCAGCCTCCAATAGGCCGCACGTTCGCCTCGGCAAACTTTATTTCCCGGCCTCCTCCTCTTGTTCGCGCAGAATTCTTTTGTTCGCACTTCTCTCCAGGGGGGCTCCATTTTTCACTTCTATGCACCCAACTTACCGCGTTGACTTTACCGTGCTTTCTTTTCTTCTTCTTCTTCTTTTTGTTTCCCGCCCCTCTATTTTCGCTATGAAAGGCGGCCGCTGGTGGTCCCTCTGAAGAATGCCGACACTGCTGACCCCTGGCGCCTCACTCTGCTAAATGATCGCCGTCATCCGACGTGGCTTGCTCAATTTGTTTCTTCGCTTGGGTATACGCGTGTGCTCGCTCCTGCTTCAACGCGGCCGTTTTATGTATTCGAGCATGCGGCTTTGGCTTGCCGTCACTGCCCGTGTAATTTCCGCAGCGTGGGGGCTTTCTTAAACTTCTCTGTTCCTTTAAATTGTTTCTGAATTTGTGCACTCGCCTCCCAATTCTTCGGCCTGTGGTAGCGGTCGGCCAACACAGCGGATCCTTCAGGTTCAACTGCATTGCGTCTGTCTGTCTGTCTGTCTGTCTGTCTGTCTGTCTGTCTGTCTGTCTGTCTGTCTGTCTGTCTGTCTGTCTGTCTGTCTGTCTGTCTGTCTGTCTGTCTGTCTGTCTGTCTGTCTGTCTGTCTGTCTGTCTGTCTGTCTGTCTGTCTGTCTGTCTGTCTGTCTGTCTGTCTGTCTGTCTGTCTGTCTGTCTGTCTGTCTGTCTGTCTGTCTGTCTGTCTGTCTGTCTGTCTGTCTGTCTGTCTGTCTGTCTGTCTGTCTGTCTGTCTGTCTGTCTGTCTGTCTGTCTGTCTGTCTGTCTGTCTGTCTGTCTGTCTGTCTGTCTGTCTGTCTGTCTGTCTGTCTGTCTGTCTGTCTGTCTGTCTGTCTGTCTGTCTGTCTGTCTGTCTGTCTGTCTGTCTGTCTGTCTGTCTGTCTGTCTGTCTGTCTGTCTGTCTGTCTGTCTGTCTGTCTGTCTGTCTGTCTGTCTGTCTGTCTGTCTGTCTGTCTGTCTGTCTGTCTGTCTGTCTGTCTGTCTGTCTGTCTGTCTGTCTGTCTGTCTGTCTGTCTGTCTGTCTGTCTGTCTGTCTGTCTGTCTGTCTGTCTGTCTGTCTGTCTGTCTGTCTGTCTGTCTGTCTGTCTGTCTGTCTGTCTGTCTGTCTGTCTGTCTGTCTGTCTGTCTGTCTGTCTGTCTGTCTGTCTGTCTGTCTGTCTGTCTGTCTGTCTGTCTGTCTGTCTGTCTGTCTGTCTGTCTGTCTGTCTGTCTGTCTGTCTGTCTGTCTGTCTGTCTGTCTGTCTGTCTGTCTGTCTGTCTGTCTGTCTGTCTGTCTGTCTGTCTGTCTGTCTGTCTGTCTGTCTGTCTGTCTGTCTGTCTGTCTGTCTGTCTGTCTGTCTGTCTGTCTGTCTGTCTGTCTGTCTGTCTGTCTGTCTGTCTGTCTGTCTGTCTGTCTGTCTGTCTGTCTGTCTGTCTGTCTGTCTGTCTGTCTGTCTGTCTGTCTGTCTGTCTGTCTGTCTGTCTGTCTGTCTGTCTGTCTGTCTGTCTGTCTGTCTGTCTGTCTGTCTGTCTGTCTGTCTGTCTGTCTGTCTGTCTGTCTGTCTGTCTGTCTGTCTGTCTGTCTGTCTGTCTGTCTGTCTGTCTGTCTGTCTGTCTGTCTGTCTGTCTGTCTGTCTGTCTGTCTGTCTGTCTGTCTGTCTGTCTGTCTGTCTGTCTGTCTGTCTGTCTGTCTGTCTGTCTGTCTGTCTGTCTGTCTGTCTGTCTGTCTGTCTGTCTGTCTGTCTGTCTGTCTGTCTGTCTGTCTGTCTGTCTGTCTGTCTGTCTGTCTGTCTGTCTGTCTGTCTGTCTGTCTGTCTGTCTGTCTGTCTGTCTGTCTGTCTGTCTGTCTGTCTGTCTGTCTGTCTGTCTGTCTGTCTGTCTGTCTGTCTGTCTGTCTGTCTGTCTGTCTGTCTGTCTGTCTGTCTGTCTGTCTGTCTGTCTGTCTGTCTGTCTGTCTGTCTGTCTGTCTGTCTGTCTGTCTGTCTGTCTGTCTGTCTGTCTGTCTGTCTGTCTGTCTGTCTGTCTGTCTGTCTGTCTGTCTGTCTGTCTGTCTGTCTGTCTGTCTGTCTGTCTGTCTGTCTGTCTGTCTGTCTGTCTGTCTGTCTGTCTGTCTGTCTGTCTGTCTGTCTGTCCGTCCGTCCGTCCGTCCTTTCTTTGTTTCTTTCTTTCTTTCAACACCTTTCTTTTATATTTAATATGTACCTCTCCACCCGACCGAGCTGTCATTCATGAAAACACTTTTTATCATCTCTGGCAGGGGGATCCTTCCGGTTCCCGCGAAGGATGCCAGTTAGGTACACCTCACGACTACACCTCCGCTACCACATCCTACCGTTTTAAGCGTTTAGCGCTAAGGTGCCCGTGTTGCGGATAATCCGGCGTCGGATGTCGTTCCGGCAAAAATATTTTCGGACCACCCTTACCGAAGCCCTCCATGTGACGCAAGGAATTTACTTAATTGAATTTCTCAAGCTAAAACACATGGAAAAATTGTAGATTATGGCTTACATTAACACAACAGACATGATAGCTCTCGGATTGCTATTTGACTATACAAGATAAGTCTGTTGCACGAAAACTTAAAGAAACCCCTTTTCCAGCGTTTCTACCATTCACAGACCAGCCGCGGTGTCTGCGAAACGCCCCGACCAGAATGCGGCCGCTGTGGTCGGGACTCGAACCCGCGGCCTTGTGCTTTAGCAGCGCCTGAAGCACATATGCGGGAGCATATACTCAGTAACTTCGCGTGCGAATAGCTCTGCGTGCCAGCGACGGATGTGGGTCGCGGTCCCTGAATTCTAGTCTCGGGTAAACCTTCCGCGCAATATATACATACATCCGGTTTAGTGCAGTATCTGGAGAGATGATATGCGCAGAACGTCGTATTGGAGGCAAGCACGGAGCAGGCTTTATATATATTGTTTTCTTCAGCTATACAAGAGTCACGCCCGTTGGTATATATATAGCCCGTTCCAACTGCTGTAAGAATAAGCGTTTGTAAATGCCGCACACACGAGAGCGGTGTATAAAAATCAGTAAGGGTGAATCTCGCGCACGCGCCCACCCCCTCCCCGAAGCCTACACGGATAGGCACGCGCTTGGGTCCTGTATGCGTAAATATGCGGTCATTTCATGCGTGGTGACAGAACTGACAGGAGCAGTTGCTCTACTACTCTATATGCAAATTTCGAGCGTAGAGATTTGTCCCTAGGAACGGCAGACGCGGACCAGTTTTGAAGGCTCGCCAATCCTCGCGACATGCTTTTCTTGCTTGTCCTCCTTCCCACGTGACAAGGACGTCGGGAGGACAGATTACCATATAGGCAGGACCCCCGGTTCGTTGGCGGCGCCTTAAATGTGTGAAAACTTTCTTTGCTAGCTCGATGATGCTTTGTTTCTTGTTTCTTAAACGATGCGAGGTTGGCAGTATGGGCCACCGAAAGGGGGTAGTCGGCTTTCGGATAAATACCGTAAATAAGAGTATTAAGTGTTGAAAACAAACAAGCAATAAAGGAAGAAAGTAAAAGAAATAAAAAAGAACGAATTGACAGAAAAAGCAAGAACAAAAACAAAAAAAGTCAAGCACAACGTGCGGCCATGGATGCTCTCTGCGCAAAATCATAGAGCTCAATATTCGACCACACGTGAACGCCTAATGAAATCGCGAATTACCGGTAGGTTTGCGACTGCCACTGCATAACAAGGAAGCATGCTCGTAGACCGCGCAGAATTAAAAAAAGAAAGGAAAAAAACATCGCCACAGACACCACATGTAGGTCCATCGACAGTGCTCGAGAGAAAGCGCCAGGAAACATTCGGCAAGCTTCACCGATAATTATCCGGCTCTGATCCCGTTTACTGCGACAACAGCAGTTTGTCACAGAGGATCACCGCCATTTTCTCAAGAACAATTGCTTCTTTGCGATACACACAACGTTAATTGCCTTCAGCCGCTACTGCATTAATTGCCTGCTGCAACCTCCGAAGTACGTTCACAGAATCTAGTGATGCAAAACTATCGGTAAAGTGACTATCGATAGTATCGATAGCTTTCGAATCTATCAATATTGTAAAAAGTACTACCAATAGCACTATTGATAATATAACGATATTTCGTTATCAAACTATGGATAGTATAAGAAAAATTATCGACAGCATACACTGGTTTGCTACTGGGGGCGCTTTCGATACTTTTCCAATTCTTGCCTATAGCGAGACTAGGAGAAACTTTTCGATGACTGACCATAAGTGACGCAGTTCATGCAAGTACGTCGCGTGATTTCACGTTATCGATAGTGCACAAGCAATAGCACTATGGATATGAATCGTGCGCTCTATATACTACTACCGATATCACTAGTGCTCTATCGATGGTACTAACGCTAGTTTTTTTTTCTTTTGTTCCATTCATAGCTCAATAAAGAATGAACTATCGTCAGTACTATCGATGTGTTTTGCATCACTAACACGGGCGCCTTCACGCAGCGTCCGCGTGGCGCACAGAAACCCATGAATAAGTGATTAGCGTGCATTTTGCATTGTGGCTCAGTGCTTGATTATAGCACGTCCTGCTCCCGATTGCATGGTGCCGCAGGGTCATGGGTTCGGTTCCTTGTGAAGGCTGCGCACAAAATATTGCTTCGCTTCGCGCACGGTGAACGTGCACTTAAGGACGACGACCCCGAACGGGTGGCGTTAAAGACGTTAAACGAGCCTAGGGCAGTCGAAATTAATCTGACGTCCTCATCCGCTGCGGCGTCTCCGACATATCACCCGAGTTGCTCGGCGACGTTAAGCTCCGTCGGTAAGTCAAAACAATCAATCATTGCGCAAGACACCGCGTGGCGTGCGCGACCGCTGCTTCGCAAATTGGAACACTACTGCTACGTTTCACGGCGGCTGGGTCGATCGCGAGTGAATGTAGCTGAAATAGAGACGTACTGGGCAGCGGTAACGTGGTCGTGAATGCCCCGGGAACTCGGCCTCAACGACGCATTTCTTCTCGACCTGCTTTGTAATATGCGTGCATGACGGGCGTGACCTTACCCTGGCTAGCGTGACGGTAAGTGGCAGGTGTCTGCCGCGCTGGGGAAAAAAAAAAAAAGAGGAAAAGAATGTGAAAAGAAATTGGGCTTCACGCCGCACCGGCTAATCGGTAACGAAGCCGCAGCGAAGCTTGTCTTGTGGCCCTTGTCAGTGGCGTGCACCTGGAGCTAGATCCGCTCACGCGTGCGCACTCTACAGTCCTGTATATATCCCGCGTGTATAGGCGGCACTGAACGGGTTCATGCTGCGTCGAAACGCGTTATTTTTAGTGCGCATTGAGCGAGAAGGGGCTTGATTTTTCTTCTTTAACAACAATAAGAAATGAGCGTACGATGGAGCCAGTGAGTTATAGGAAGGAGCGTACGATGGAGCCAGTGAGAGTATAAGGGGCAAAGGATTGTTGAGCTTAATTGAATTGTAAAAAGAAAGAAAAAAAAAGGATGTGGAAGAAGTTAAATGAACGTTGACGAAAAGGCAACTTGCCGCCGGTGCAGGTCGAACCCACTTCTTCCACGTGACTACTGCGGCGCTACTCTCCCGTCTACTTTCTTGTTGATTTGCGTGTGTGTACAGATTAGTCAGGATGATGATGATGATGATGATGGTGATGATGATGATTTTTTACCAGCGTCTCTTTCGAGACGGGGCGGTGACAAATAGTCACCTAGCCTGCTTGAGTTATACTTCAGAAGGACCGCCTGTTGGGCGAGTTTGACTAACATTGTGAATTCCAAATACAGCGCAAAAAATACACGTACACACAAAGAAGACACGACAGACGCGGACGAGCGCTCGTCCGCGTCTGTCGTGTGTTCCTTATCTGTATGTGTATTTTTTGCGCTGTATTTGGAATTTACACTGCTTCAATTAATTAGGGAGTCCTCTCAGCGCCCTCTCATGACCATGGCGGTTGATATGAGACTTGCAACTGCTCTGTGCTAAGAAGTCCAGTCGATAATGTCACAAAATGAGCACGAACAGAACGCAGGCTAATGAAATACAAGAAAGGAGCAAGAACAGCCAGTATAGATTTAAAAAATTAAATAAAAGAGGCAGTCATTTCTCGGCTTCATTGTTCCTTTACATAACACCTGTTCGTGCTGTTTTGCAGTGCTGAAAGCATGAGCTCAATTCGCAGTTGATCCGATGTTTCCGAGCATCGCTGGTTGCCCTATAGGCTATATAGGACTCCTCGCTCTTAAGCATAATGTGAAACCGTCAGCTTACACGTCCCAGAGAAATGCGCAAACGCGGCGCAAGTGATCGGGACGACTTCAGAGTGCGAGCCACTACTGCATCCGCGCGAAAGAAAAACTATAAAGAGACGTAGGTCACCCTGTAGTTCGGTGACTCGGCATTCAACCGACCTAGTTGTTGAGAACAGTAAAAACGTGCCCCCATATATCAAACGACGATTTCGGCGACCGAACGGGGGCGATACGATGGAGTGACCTGCCGCGGCCGCTCTCACCTTTTGACCCCCCGTCGCCCGCGTTTGGATACTCAAGGGTGTTCAACCCAAGATAGTTCAGCCCCGTCGTCGTGAGAGAGGAAGGCTCAAATGGAAACTGGAAAGGTCGCCCTTCCTACCACTATAGAGGGGCAGGGCTTGCTAGATCACGATGCGACTACCACGTTGGCACCCCGAACACCGCCTCCTGGAGACCCGTCGTCCATTCATGGGGCTCATATTTTCGTGACGTTATATTCTGTATGCTTCACCACTGCACGTACGTGTTCTGGTGGATGCCGCCCAACTGTCCGCGGACTTGAATGACACACCCCCTCCGTCCCGCCACACTGCAACCCCGACCGAGAGCGGTCAACGGTGTACGCGTGAGGGTAAGACAATGAGACGCTCATCACGCCCACTCCGCCCACCCCCGCTGCTGCCCTACGCGGCCAACGGCCGCTACTGTCTTTTCGTTTCAGGTCAACCGTGCCCGCATAGCGCGCGAGTTAAACGGCGCCCCCCGCGGCTTCGGCTTTCTCTATTTCACTCGCTGTTCTGGCTTTGTCTTCGGCTTCGTGTCCCGCGGGGCAATAGGAAAGCGATTTCGAGTCCGGAGTGACTTGTTGCGGCGGCGCCGCGAGAAGCCATTGTCTCGCCCGCCGCCGGCGCGAGGAAGTATGGAGGCGGCAAAGTCCTCCCTCGCCCTCGCCGCGCCGATCGGGTGGGAGAGAGGAGGGGGAGGCGAGGCTGTATAGCATTCCACGCCGTTCGACGACGACGTACGCCTGAGGAGCTCTTTTTATTTCCCACGCGAAGCGGAGACCGTTCGTTCACTGCCGTCCCGTTGCTGGTAGCGTCGTCCACCGTCGGACACCGCTGGGCTTTCGCCTTACCGTTAGGTGCGGCCGGCCGAAAAGGAAACGCACAGTAGTCGTCAGACTTGAACAAAACAACGAAGACACACAACTGGAAGAGATAGAGAAAGAGAGAAAGCGAGCAGGAGGAAAAGCAGGTAGTTCAACCAGACGAGCGTCCGGTTTGCTACCCCGCACGGGGGGTGACGGAAAGGGTGGGTAGAAGAAGAGGGAGAGAGCAGCCAGGTATCTAAGCCGTCCCCCTCTTCCCCTCGAAATGAAACTCTTCCTCCATTCTCGCGAGCGTGATGTGTCCGTTTCCTACCCCCCTCTCCCCGCAAGAGATACGCACCTGCTCGCGTTCAAAGAAACTAATTTATTCTATATATTGTCATAAACAGGCATAAACATTATGGCTATGGATAGTGCCGTCGCTGCGAGTCGGGCAGGAGAGTCTAGTGTCAGTTTCTCGGTTTCATGTTCCCTTCGATACAAGCTCAATATATATATATATATATATTTTTTTTTTTTGGGGGGGGGGGGGGGGGTTGGAGGGTGTCCATGGCAGAGCGACCGAATTCATCGTGAACTGCGAAGTGCCACGGGTGCACGGTTGGTACACAAAGATATTGGACCAATTATTATTCTAGTTCTGTAGAGGAGCACTACAGTCGAGCCTTGTATATTTCCTATGTCAACGATCTGTGGACCTCTCTCGAGCGCCGCTTGTTAAGAACGGCCAGCTGCAGTGCAAGTTTGCCAGCCAGTTACGCCAGCGTGGCAACCTCATCTTGGAATGCCGCCGCCAACCTCTAGCCACGGCGTGGCTAAGTCGACTTTGTGTCGGTATCAATACGCGCATCCTCCACTCTCCGTCGCTTCAGCTAGGATGCGTTGTGACTGAAGGAGTTCGACGAAGCAGGCTTATTGCGCAACACGACAACGCGGACCTGATCTCCTACGGGCGGGGGAGTGGCCGCGGGAACGCCGACGGAGGCTCCTTCCCACGCACCGACCAAGACGCAAGACAACACGCTACTCGGAACGGCTCCGAGTTCTACGAAATTCGTGTGGTGTCGGTTTCGGACCGTGAACACGTGTGTGTGTGCATGTGTGTGTGTGCATGTGTGTGTGTAAACCGTCCTCCGGAGAGGCGGCTAGTTTGCGATGACTAAACGAACGTTCACGTCACCTTGTATCGCGGGAGGACCGAGTGTTTAAAAACTGCTGTTGTGCGGATGCTCGACACACTTTTCTTAAGCAGTCATGTTGGACTGAGTCTCTCTCTCAAGCAGTCATGTTAGACTGATGTACTTTCTGAAACAGTCATGTTAGACTGATATAAATACTGTAAATAAACCCATATTCCTCGTTCTGGATGAGAACCAGTCCTTCCCTTCATCAACGTCCTCAGCGTGGATAAGTTGGACGACGGCATGGGCCAGCTACCTTCGAATTCATGCCGGTCTCCAACCTTGACAACGGATCACGAGCGATGGGATTGAGCCCCCAATCCTGACACGCTTCGCACACCACCGGATACCGAACACAACGCCACCATAGATAGCTTGCAATTTGTCCTTTACCGAGACACGTCGCCAAGGGCGACCTTAAGTCTGCGAATCCCTGCCTTTGAATTTTACGTCGAAGGTATGAGAACGGCACAGGTCCCTATGCCAAAAGGGGAGCGGCAAATCGGGAAGGCAGAATTCCAGCCCATTCGAGGCGAAGAGCTCCCGTGCTACGCCACGGACGCTCTAATTGAAGAACTGCTCCCGAATGTTCCTACCCTCCTCAAATTATTGATGATGGTCGACACTGAAGATAGTTAAAAAAAGCACGTATGTAGGAGACAGCTTGGCGTATAGCATAATCATCGTGCCGTCTTCTCAATGAATAATCTTATGCCCCCTAAACCTGCAAGTGTGTGTACAGCGTCACATCGCTGAACAATATACTATATGTGTGCAGTTGAACTTGAACACTCATCTATGGCTGTCGTTGCGTCACCTTGCGGCATCTTTCGCCAACGTGTTGGACATCTCCCATTTGTTTAGTGCCTCAAGAACGAAGCTAATACCAGAACGACCGCGGCTGGAAATGATTATTTAATGCATGTTTAAAGCTCCTTCACAAGTTTCCTTTCATATACATACATACATATATTATCAGCTAGACGCTATTTATGTCATAATAGATAAAAGCACTTCAAACATACAAGACGCAAGCGTAAAGCTTTTGTTAATGACTATATACGTATACTGAATTTGGCGTTCCTCTGTGAGGCGTACAGAACATTATGCCACCACGAGCACTTCGTTTCACTTACCTGACTGTGAGTTAGGCGCGAATGAATTTCAATAAGACAGTTCTTGTTCCGCGTGTTCGGTGTTCTGTAGTACCTTTTCGTAATAACTAAATAAATAAATAGACAGAAAGACAGCGGACGGACGGACGGACATCGCCGCAGAATCTGACACGTAGACCAAGCCAATGGACACTTCTCGACACATCACGTTTAGAGACGAAAAGCCGCGCGCCCCGTGCGTGGGCGCGTATTGCACACATTTGCCGTTCAAGGCAAAAAGTGCGGCTTCCTTCCCAGCCTTGACACCGAAGGAGAGTGGCGCACAGTTTCGATTTGACGCGGGGCTATACGCGAGTGCAAGCTTCGCGTGGACAACAATCGGTGCGGTTGCGATATATGCCTGTCCCCGACCCGCTCTTTCTTCCCGCCGCATCTCACGCCCACGCGCATGCAGCCGAAAAACCACACCTATCACGGATGCATGTGTGGCCAGGACCTTCCTTCACCTTTTCTAATTTTGTTTATTAATTTATTTCTGGTATGCCTCAAAGCATCTTGCCCGGCCCTCGGCGATTGAAGGCCCTCATCGTTCTCGGCGCGCCTCTCTAAAGAACACTCCCCGTGCCCATGGGCCTTCCGCGTTCAGTAAACGGGACAGGCTTGCGGGGCCGAGGAAAAGACCTGCGCGAGCTTTCTTGGCTGACTCTGTGCGTGGCGTTCATTTGTTGCGTTGACTTTTGCGAACGTCGCGCACCGATGTAAGCTGACTGGCACGCTTGCATTGCCGCCGTCCTCGGACCCTTCTGCGCTGGAAATCTTTTCTGCCGCTTCAGAGGGGGTGGTATATACCTTTGCGCTGTGCCAGTCCTCCAGCCGTCTCCTCTGGACGGATGTTCCTTATGTTGAGCAGCGTTTTCGCGTATGCGTGGTCATTATTGCACCGCGTCTCGAAGAGTGAAGAGGAAGGGCTTCGCGTAGATATGCTTCTCTGTGTGTGGTTTATACTCTGGCAGCGGCCCGTCGCGCCTCTGCATGAAGACAAATGGGTCATATTCACTTATCTTTTCGCTAATAAAAGCCAGTTCTCATAGAGAGAGAGGGGATGAGAGTAGGTGCCCGAATCGACAAGCAGGACAAGAAGTGAGGAAGTCGGGAACAAAAAAAGAAGACAAGAAAAGGATCGAGTCGGCTACAATACGATATCGAAAGGATTCGAGTGTAGAGAAATAAGTTGAGTGGACTATATATAGGGGTCAGAGTTTACGTCGAGCGGGGAGCATTAAGATACAAAGAAATGAAGAAACACAGGTGAATACATTCTAACGATCATCACAGAACGCTTTGCTCATAACCGATTCCGACATATGCGTCCATGGGGTCCGCCTACTTTATAACCTCCGCCCCTTAACCTTTCCCCCAATACTGGCCACTGTTCAGATGCCAGGGGATGTAGCTACACAGTTAAACTGTGGTCAGCAGTGATTTCCTTACTTTCCTTCGCTTTATGCAAAAGTTACCAGCCAAATACTACTACTACTACTACTACTACTACTACTACTACTACTACTACTACTACTACTACTACCACTACCACTACTTCTACTACTACTACTACTACTATAGTAGTAGTAGTACTACTACTACCACTACTACTACTACTATAGTAGTAGTAGTACCACTACTACTACCACTACTACTACTACTACTACTACTACTACTACCACTACCACTACTACTACTACTTCTACTACTACTACTACTACTATAGTAGTAGTAGTACTACTACTACCACTACTACTACTACTATAGTAGTAGTAGTAGTAGTATAGTAGTAGTAGTAGTGCCCCTCTACAAGCGACCGTCGGCAGCTCTGGGGATACGCGTTTGCAGCGCAGTTTGCAGCGAGTCAGCGCGCCGCAAGTACGTACAGACAGGCGCAAGCCGTGCGGAGCTTTCTTGTTCTTTTGAGTACATGTAGAGTTACGTGTCTCAAGCGAAACGTGCTCTCGGCCCTCGAGTCAGCTCACGGATTTCGGCAACGAGAAAAAGATGGGCGCCATGCACACGTGACAACGCTGTATAAGCGCAGCCGCAGAAACTTCGCGCTCGCGCCGCGTTTGTGTGTGTGTGCACGTTATACGAGTTT
This sequence comes from Dermacentor andersoni, assembly GCF_023375885.2. Classification (NCBI taxonomy): domain Eukaryota; kingdom Metazoa; phylum Arthropoda; class Arachnida; order Ixodida; family Ixodidae; genus Dermacentor; species Dermacentor andersoni. The sequence goes on along the minus strand of NC_092819.1, from coordinate 53,491,311 downwards.
GTCTGCGCGCTTCGCAACGCTCCCGTGTAGAGTCGCACTGGTGTTCACCGCGGCTCGGGCACTGCCCAAAACTGCGCGGTGTGCTGCAGTAGGAACGTGACCGGAATGCGCCACCGCCGCCTCCGATGGCATGCTGCTCTGTATACTGCCGTCGCTTTCAACAAACAGCGCAGAATGTGTGACTGCTGTCTACGCTTCGCTTTCAACAACCACAACAGCGGCAGCAGAAGCGGCAGATATGTTGTTGTGCTCCCGCTGTCGCTCTCAGCGAAAAAAAAGAAAGAAAAAGAATGTGCGCGTGCTGGAGAGAAGTAACGAGCGGTGTGATCTTGTCCCCATAGGTGGCGCTGACAGGCGTTTCGGCCAGACGCGTTCTTCTTGAGGTGTTGCGTAAATTTGTTCTCTCGCGTTCTTTTTCTTTCTTTTTTCCTTCAGAATATATATGCAGACGGTGCTGACGGCTTTTCACTAGGTGACATGTTGTTTATTTTCTCTTTCTCTCTCTGTTTCTTTTTTCTTTTTCTGAAGTCGCCGGACGTGCTTATGAGTTGACGCGCTAAATAAATGCTGCTGCAGCCGACGCGAATTCTCTGCTGGTGTCCTTCCCCAGGTATGCACACGGGCGAATGCAGATTTGTAACCAACCAGGTCCTCCTCCTCCTCCTCTCTCTCTCTCTCTTCTCCTTTTCTTCTTCTTTTTGATTTCTTTGCGTTTTTTGTTGCGTAAGCACTTGGGGGCCGGGACAGCGCAAAAACAAGGCTTAAGAGACCAGACGACACGAATTCCATTTGTTCGCCCTGTCCACAGACCATCGCATGAACATGTACTATAGCGTGCTCACTTTGCAACCCTTCTGCAGTTTAGTTCTTTGTTAGCCAACAAGCCGCGGTTGTTGTTTTGTCTGATGCACTTTTCAGGCAGCCGATAAGGAGAACGTGTCGGCTGCTTTGCGTTTCGCGTTCTGAGAGGACTGTATACGTTTGTAGCCTTTGTTTCTTTAATGATTGTTGTTGTCGTTATTGTTGTTATTCCTGTTCTTTTCGAGCGTAAGCAACCTCTTGCGGGAAACACGTTACATTTCAATTTGCTGGCGCACGTACTACGGTGGCGCGTTGCGACAGTACGCCGTGGCTTTTAAATATAAATCAATGTCGTATGGCTCGCAGAGCTAAGCCATATGTTGCTGCGGTATGAGACAATGGTCTATAACACGATTACTGCTCGTGCCGCTTCATGTTCCTGCGTTCTTTTAATGGCGCCTGACCTCTTGGTGTATTACAGCTGAAACGATAGCAATGACCCGTACTAACGATGGTCTGGCGACGTCGGCTTACAAGGCGATAGATTTCTCATCGGGCTGTCGTATATCAGGGCGGGCAGCTCAGTTCCACGCGCTGTTGCACGATAGTTTCTGCAATCGCATTCCTTCTGCGCTCGATACCTCTGTACCAGCGTGCCGCGGACACGGGAGTCCCAATCGTCAGCCCGGCCACATATGCTTCACTTTTCACCGCCGCGTCCATCAGCGCCCTCTGACGAAGACAATGATCTATATAATAGTATAATACTCGCCAACCTCGCTGCCCCACTCACTCACACGCACACACACCTTCGTCATTGGCCGGCGGAGCGAGCGTAATGGATGTGCCATTGTGCCGGACGAAACGATCGGTTGCAAATTACGCGGATCCTTTGGAGCTCGCGCGCCGAAGGAGTTCTATAGGTCGGCCGTTCGGTCGGTCGTCCGACCCCTCCACTTTGGCCTGCTTCCAATACGCGTTCCATTACGCGCACCTCTTTGCGGGCGGTAGCCGCGCAGCTGGCGTATACCGTAGGCAGTGATTCGAACCGCGAGTGTATGCGCGATACAGCGCGCTCCACAATGGAAGCTCTGGGTCACTAATGCGGGGTTCACGACTCCCGATCTCCTATATTAGCTTCCGTGGCGGGCACGTATGCTTCGGCGGGTTTGAAAGCGCGGGGGCGTGGGTGAGTCTGAAATAGCTACAATGAACGGTATCTTATGGGAGCGGGTTAATTGCACCAGGGGTCACGCCGTGGTGGGGGAGGGGGCGCTATGCTTCCGAGCGAAAGGCGGTGGGTTCAATTCCGACAACATCCGCAGCGCCGAGGTTGCTCAGTCGATATGACGTTCTCACTGCCGAGTACGAGGTCGCGGGTCGGATTCGTAGTGTCCGCGGCCGCATTTCGGTGGCGGCGGAATGCAAAAAACGCTCGCGTGCGTAAGTATATGCAGTGCCCGTTAAAGAACGCCGTGATGTGGTCACACCAAATCCGGAGTCGTCCACTACGGCCTCCCTCGTGACCAGCGGCGCAATTTGGAGACGATAAAACACATAATTTATTATTGTTATTATTATTTTCAGTTAGTGTCAGTCGCTTTCAAAGGGGTCGAAATACAAGAACTGTTCATACATCGGGTTTTATAGCTGCTCCTTAAACAAAATCAGGTGGTCAAAAGTAATATAATAATAGTAAGTAATAGGAAGTAATAGTCTCTCATAGATGCTCTGCAAACTCGGACATCACGAGGAGTTGTCTTTGTAGCTTGAAGCCCGTCTTCCGATTTCGCGGCTTTAATTCCTAGCGCATACCAAGACGCCGCTCATCCTAAGGCTGACGTTTCTGGTATTCCGCGAGTGTCCACATATAATTTGATAGTCCATGAAGAGTAACTCAACATCAGTCTGTTGCTCCCCATTTAGTGTATATGTATAACTACAAGGTACATCTGTCGGGTAGCACTCTCAAATTAATCTCTGGGAGGTGGAGAGCGTCTTTTTTTGCACGACGCACTCGACGTTCGCATTCCTTTCGTCAACGCCTTAAAGGCGCTCTCTCGAGGAGACAACGATTCTAACGGCGCCAGTCTTTAGCTCAGCCTCGCGTTATCTGTCACGAACCAGCCAGCCACCCCGTATCCGCAGCCGCGCGCTCTGACAACAAGCCGTGACATTAACCCGATCCACGTTCTAGGTGGTGTAGCACTCTTGAGAGTCTTTCCGGAGGCGAAGACCGCATTATACTTATACGCGTGTACCTCGCCCGTCACTGGACACGTCGCGCGAGGATATTTCTCTTTTCTGGCTCCCCTCTCTTTCCTGCAGCAACCGCACAGGCCGAGTGTCGCGTTTCGCACCAACGAGAGAAGTCATGTCACGTCACCGCGAGTCGTGGCGGTCTTTTTGTGTGCCTCTGTTTCGCTATAGGAACGTGGGAGTGTTCCCGCGGGAGACACACGCACGCACACACACAGACAAAAAAAAAAAGCGGTCCAGAAAGAGAGAAAGCCATAGCTGGGCACAAGAAACAAAAGAAGAGAACGTGCAGTGGAAACATCTCGGAGAGAACTGTCGGCGAGCCGCCTTCGATTCCTTCCTCTACTTCGTTTAGGTGGCCTGGCGAAACGAGAGGGCCGTACACGGCTAGCGCTCAGGCCGGGGCCATTAGCACGTTTCACGAGCGAACCGTCGCGCGGGAGAACGATGACTGCAGCAGCTATATATATATATATATATACGACGTCTCGACGACGTCTACGCGAAGACGTCGAGGCGACGACTTAAGGTCTCGCGGTGCGCGCGTTGTCGCGTCGTTGCTTTTTTGCTGAGCTGTTGTTACGCCGATGCTTTTCTTTTGCTGCCTCGCTCGCCTGCCGTCTGCATTAACGTTACGCTGTATCGAGTGTGCGCACGGCGAGAAGCCGTTGCCGTGTTCCCGTGAGAGACATCTATAGGCTCCAGCTGAGTGTAGCGTAAGTATTGTCGGGGCTCGTGAACTGGACCGGGTCGCCGGCTCTCTCTCTCTCTCTCTCTCTCTCTCTCTCTCTCTCTCTCTCTCTCTCTCTCTCTCTCTCTCATCTCCTTATACACTGCGTGCGGCCGCCGCGTCGATTGTTTCACCCCTGCTGGACCTAACGACTGAGAACGTCGGCGCGGCCGGTCGAACCAACTCGAGGGACGCGAGCGTTCCATCAACGTCGTCATCGACCAGGGATGGGCGGGCACGACGTGCCCGCCGCCGGTGTATGCACGCGGGCTCTCTGAAGTCAGCGTATACCATATACTACATAGAGTGCACGTGCCACATACGGTGCCCCGTGTGCTGGCCGAAGGCGGTCCCAAAGAGACGTGAACGACCGCGGCGCGGTGCGCTCATTAAGTCGCGCGCGTTTCATCACACTTACTTGCAGCTACGTCCACAGGGGCCCGACGAGGTCGCCAGCGGTCGTGTGAGACGTGCGTCCTCCCACGCCTTGGAAGGAAGCTTGGAACTTGTTGCTTGCTGTTGTCTCGTTTCAACAAGAGTCTGTAGTTATGGCTTGACGTTCGGCTTGTATTTTCGTGGCAGTGGGTGTGTATACTATACAGTGTACCCGCTGCCGGAGCGTGTTGTCGTAAGCGCGTGCCTTCGTGTGCAGGGTTTCATTAGAGTACATGCGGCACGGTCTACAAAGACAGAGGCCTCCAAGGTAAACGTGACCCTTGAGAGCCGGCGCTCGGAAATGTATTGCGTCGGTGTGGCCCGCGATGACGGATAAATTGAGATCTATGGTATCGACCCCGACGTGGACGATCCGGCGAGCCGCGAGGCTTCTTGCGAACCGCCCAGAAAAGAGAGAAGTAACGATACTGTTTTCCGGGCAGTGTCAAACCTTTCGAACGGTGGCTTGCGAAGGCTCTTTGTTCGAAAATGTGGCTTTTATACTGTCGATGTTGATGGCTGATGCCTTATTTTATTTTTGCACTCCGGCTCAGCTGAACATGGTCTAGGTTTCTCTTTCTTTCTTTCTTTCTTTCTTTCTTTCTTTCTTTCTTTCGTCGGACTTGACCGCGTATACTTCACACAACGCGGTCGGAACGCGGTCGCGCGAAGCACGCATGCTCGCGTCACGATGCCACATATATACTGCGACACCCAAGCGAGATCCGTAATGTTCATCCCGTAATCACGACGTATATACTTGCACGACCCCGCGAGCTATACAGTACACCGAGTTAACGCTGCCACCTGGATATATATATAGCGAGCGAAGCGCGGGGCAGGCGCTCTTATAACGGTGACACATCATGTTTGCCGTTGTGTGTCCTATATAAGTATCCGTCTGAAGCTCACGACGGGAGCACGTCTGGACGGCTATGCACACAGACAAGGACGCGTGCAGATTGCGCCAGTGAAGCATTCAACAAAAACGCAACCACTAAGACGTTTCAGTATAATCATACACGTATAGCGTACCGAGCCCGTGTGGTGCACATATATACTAACTCGTGCGCGTTCATTGGATTACTTTTTGTTGTTGTTGTTGTTTGTTTTGCACGCGGTTCTCGTTGTCAGGGCGCTGTCACGGGCTGTCACGTTCTGCCTACACCGCTCGCGTCGCATTCGTAGCAGACACCGTTGCTGCGTCGTCTGCTGCAGCGCATGCGTGTGCGCAGCGCGCCGAAGGCCTGGCTCGCGCGCGCGTTTGTCGTATAGCGGTCCTCGCGTCGCGTGTTGTATACCGCTTTGCCCGGATCTGAACGCATCGCCACGAAGGAAACAAAAAAGAAAAAAGAAACGGTTGCAGGATCAGCTGAACGGCGTCCCTGACAGAAACCGGTCTCCCACTGCATCCATCCATGCGTGCATGCAGGCGCGCGCTCGGCTCCGCTCCTTCGTGGACTCGTATTACAGCGTGCGTGTTCAATGCTCCTTCGGGGCCGCGCGTGGTGCGGGTCGACGACGCGTGCCTTAATAATCCGATCGGTCAGCGACGGTCCGCTCGCTGTCCCGCTATGCCGGGGCCGGGTGAAGTACTGCACTGCAGCGACACTGTGCCCCACTTTGGAACTTGTCGGTGTCGACGTCGTCGATCTTCATCCCAGATTAGTCGCGCGGACCGCGTGGTCGGGCGAGGTATTTGGTGCCGTCTGATGCCTCTTGATAAATACATGGTTATACGTGGTTATATGCGCTGTTGGTGTGCCTCAGGAGCGAAGCCGTTCGTCAAGGTGCGACGGCAGTGTGCGGACACGATATACGTTTGACTAGTGCTGATGATCTTGTCTACGTGAACGGGTGTACGTTTGCGACTGGTCCTGTGATCTATGGTATACCGTAAATGAGTCGACGCAAGTGCTTCACTGAATTGGGGGTCAAATTAACCGCTTGCTGAATAACAGAGAAATAGAGAGAAAATGGAACGGGAGTACGTCAGGTTGGTTTATACAAGAGGTACGTCCGGTTTGCTACCTCGCTGTGGGGAAAATGGGTTCAAGTAATAAAAAAGAAGAGGGAGAGAAAACGTGGAGGGTGTCCCTTCTTCCGGAGGTGTACGTCGAAACTGCAGTCGCAACTGCGGTAATTCACGTATCGCTTTCTGAGCTTGCTACCCACGTGACCGCGGCCCATTCTACTTTCGTCACCCATAATGATCTTGAGTTCAGGGGATCTAATTGTGGTGCGGAGTATAGGAGTAGCTGGTTGTCATAGCGGGGACAGATGCAGAGGAGAATGGTCGTGGAATGAATGTGCATATACTTGCGACAGCCGGGGATAATTTGTGACACTACGCCGATGCGGCCTAGTTCTCAGACCACCACACAGCTGCTGGTTAAACTGATTGACGCGCGCAGGGCATGCTCAATGAACATTCAATTCTTTGTCCTGGCGCCAACTCGGCGATGTCCTCAAGGTGCAATCGCTCTATAGCGCCGGCTTTAAAACTTGTCGCGGATTCGATCCCGGCGTGTGTGCCGTTTTCTTTCTCGAATTATACTTTATAGCCACAGCCCTTACCGCTGCCTTGGTAACGTTCCCTTTTTCACGCTTCGGTACCACCTATGTGTACGTGTTATCGCCCGTTGAATCGCGCTGAGCGGCCCACTGGGGCAGGCTTTGCCCCACGGACCCTGACGTTGCGGAGAAGCGAGCTTTCGCGAACGCTTTGAACGAACGCGCTCGCGGAATGTACGGCTTTCGTGGCGCGTTGCCAGTAGAGCTGTACTCGCCGTTGCCATTATTTCCATTAAATAGCGGACCCAATTTTCTTTTCCCGCGCATCTTCGGTATTCGCCTCTTTCACAGGCACTTCCACTCGAGCAGCACCGACAGCGCCGAGTTAATTGGGCTGTTAATATAGGAGGTTCGCGACTCGAGGTGCTCACGACAAGCTTGCAACAACCACAGGCCCACGCGTATTTATTTATTTATTTATTTATTCTAGTGTGTAGTCTTCAAATGAGTGGTATATACGGGCATTTCTATGCTTGCGTGATTTCAGCATGTATGCGCTTGGTTTTTGTCCATCTCTCAAGCGCAAGGACAATCTGACGATTCTACTTCTATTCCATTCCTTCTCGTGTTTCGCCAGGGGGTTCGAGCGACGCTCCGCCTACGCGTTATAACCGGGATCGCGGCGCCGCGGTCTCGGCAGCGGTGGACGGTAACGCAGCAACAGCTAGATATATCCATCAAAAGCAACGCCCACATATATGTAATCGACTGCATCTCTCAAGTATATGCGCGACAGATTAGAAAACGGCTGAAAGACGTTTCGTTTCCCCAGCTCCACTGTCCGCAGCGGCTGACCGAGAATGACGGGTGCGTCGAAAGCGGCGCACAATGGCGCTGACGTAATTCCTGCGTACGGGATTAACATCTGGCGTCGTCGTGGCGCTTGTACACGTGTCGCACACAAAGCGCGCCGCTAATCCCCCTCCCCCCAAAGCTTGTTTAGGGGCTTCTTCGGGGATTTACGTAAGCTCGTTGGGACTCGCGGCCGCTGATGGTCGTTCGTTTGGCGCTTGAGCAACCGGCTGTCGTCCTCGCCTAGTCGGCTCGCTCATGTACCTGTGTCGCGTCCCGCTTACTGCTTTTAACTATAATTTTAATATAACTCTACAGCGCTTGTCTTTCGTCCCCCCCCCTCTTTCTTTCTATCGCCCCTTGTCTCGTTTCGCGCAGTATAGCAACGTGGAGCACAAGTAAGCCCGGTCTCACACCTTACTGCTGTTTAAAACTCGCGTCTGACGAAGAGGTACCGCTGCCGACAAATCGAATTGAAAAATAATGCAGTGTTTATGTATATAGCACGAATCGTCGAGCGCTAATAATAATACTCGACCGTTCGTGATCTCCTGTTAAACGGCACGTGATGTATATTGTTGTGGTGCGCAAAGAGGTGTTCATATATATATATATATATATATATATATATATATAGCGCAGTAAAAGAATGGGGCGTTCGCCGCACTGCAATAACATATTTACACAGAACGAAAGGAATCGTCAAATGCTTCCGTCAATAGCACCACACGTTCGCAATGACAAGAAGGACCGCAGGAGTCTAAACTATAATATCGCCCACCCCAAGTGGGATGGGGGGCATTGGTTCAGCTTGAATTAGGTTTGATTAGGTTACAGGTTCGGTCAAATTTGTGAGCGTTCTTGGAACGCTATATATTACGTGAAGACCGAGCGCTGACGCAGGTAATTTTCCAAGTTTGCTTGACTTCGATCGTGGCGCACTCGTGTTTCGTTTCGATCGCGCTCGAGAAGTTCCAATGCAAAATTGAGCTCAATGAAGACCGAAAGTGTCCGATAAAGTGTAAAGCATAAAGCGTAAAGTGTTCCGATGGAGCGGATCCACTTTTCGGTTCTCTCCGCGGTCATTCGCCAAGCACTGCTTCCTCTTTGCAAGCGTCCTGCATGCATGGGACCGCGAGAGAGCGTTTTATTTGCTTTCTTCGTTTCTTCTTCAACTTATACTGCTAAGAGGCGTTTCCTCCGACGTATCAAACGAGCCTCTCTATTCGGACCGGAAGACAGGCTCGTCCAGTTCACAATGATCTTGTGCGTGCGTGCGTGCGTGCGTGCGTGCCTGTGTCTCGCGTCGGGCCGCGCAGCAAAAAGAAAGAGAAAAAAGAAAACGGGCCAGCCATAACATAACGCACGCGTTGGTCGGGCACGCTCCTCCAACCTGCACAAAGCTCGCATCGACAGACGCATCGCGCGCGCCAAGCCGCGCCGCGAAATGTGGGACAGCGGGAACGGACAGGCCAAGCCTTTTCAAGCCGCGCGGCGGGGACGCTGTACAACAACAACGCAACAACCCTGTTCATTCGCCTCCGCCGCCGCCACGGCAGCGCCCAGCCGTTGCGCGAAGCAGGCCGCGACACTACTATACTGCGGCTTTTGCGTGCCGGCAAAGGCAAGAAGGGAACGGCTTGACCAAAGAGCTCGCCGTTCGTTACGTGTCGTGTGCACGCCCGTTTGAACTCAATTATGTGGCGGGCGCGCCGCTTATTGTTTCCTCCGCGTCGCTCGCTCGTTCGCTCGGCGAGGCTGTACTCCGCAATAAGAGTGCGCGAGCTCCTACACCACGAGCGTGTGTATACATATTCAAGCGGGTTCGGCGCGCGTAAACCTTGCTTTCGCAGAAAGCGCCCCCGGTCAGCGTATGTATGGGGCGCGCGCTTTTATGCGAGCCGCGCCTGTTTGTGCCGCGAGCGTGTTTGCTCTATCCGGAGCTCGGCGTGTCCACGGTGCGGCGGCCGCCTGGAACCTGTCCGCAGGGGCGACTTGTAATGGACTGCGGACGTTTTACTATACACCTAATTTGCTTATTGTCTTGAAGTGCGCGCTGGTGGTTCGGACGGAGTTGCTGCGGGAGGTCAAGCCGTTTTGTGCGAACGCTGATTTCGTTTTTTAAAGATTGTGGCGGAGGTGTGAACTTGGGAGCGCATTTGTGTTCGCCGGTAAAAAAAAAAAAAAAAAACACTGAGCGTGTTTCGCCGTGCCGAGTTTTAATAACGTGAAGGCCGCAGACGCTCCCACCTAGAACGTGGGGGCGGCGCACGCTCGACAACGGAAAAGCCTGATTGGGCAACTGCTGGCTTTCCAGGTGTGTCGCGAGGGGCCTGCCTATATGCGTGGCTTGCGTGTGTACTCTGCGCGCAGAGATATTGTTTCTCATGCTGAGTCCGCGGCTGTGCTTCCACGCTCAAGCGTTACATTATTTTTTGTTTAATTTCTGAATCAAGCTACGATCGAGTGCTTTTGTATAGATTTCCACGGGACTGACGTCACACGCTTCAGCTGTCATTTCCCATAGTTTGGGATTACGACACGTGACACAAACCTCGCTGGCACGACTGTGGTGATGATGGTATCTCGCTCTGTGATACACTTGGATGCACCGATGCGTTGCTGTAGGAGATGCCAACACGTCAGAAGAGATAGATAGATAGATAGATAGATAGATAGATAGATAGATAGATAGATAGATAGATAGATAGATAGATAGATAGATAGATAGATAGATAGATAGATAGATAGATAGATAGATAGATAGATAGATAGATAGATAGATAGATAGATAGATAGATAGATAGATAGATAGATAGATAGATAGATAGATAGATAGATAGATAGATAGATAGATAGATAGATAGATAGATAGATAGATAGATAGATAGATAGATAGATAGATAGATAGATAGATAGATAGATAGATAGATAGATAGATAGATAGATAGATAGATAGATAGATAGATAGATAGATAGATAGATAGATAGATAGATAGATAGATAGATAGATAGATAGATAGATAGATAGATAGATAGATAGATAGATAGATAGATAGATAGATAGATAGATAGATAGATAGATAGATAGATAGATAGATAGATAGATAGATAGATAGATAGATAGATAGATAGATAGATAGATAGATAGATAGATAGATAGATAGATAGATAGATAGATAGATAGATAGATAGATAGATAGATAGATAGATAGATAGATAGATAGATAGATAGATAGATAGATAGATAGATAGATAGATAGATAGATAGATAGATAGATAGATAGATAGATAGATAGATAGATAGATAGATAGATAGATAGATAGATAGATAGATAGATAGATAGATAGATAGATAGATAGATAGATAGATAGATAGATAGATAGATAGATAGATAGATAGATAGATAGATAGATAGATAGATAGATAGAAGGAGGAGGAGGAAAAGTCGGGAGGGCAATCAGACGAGCGTCAGGTTTGCTACCCTACGCTGGGGGTAAGGGGGATAGGGAGAGGAAAAGAGGGAAAGTGCGAGCACTGTGCTCACGCATGCAGTGGAACGCACAGCGGGGCGCAGAATGCGGTATTGTGCGAGACGCTCGGGCGGAGCAATTGCCGGCCTTGTTCGCCAGGCTAAACCCGCCTGTTGCTACAATTCACCACCACCACCACCACCACCAATAGGTCACTGATGCCGGCGGACTTCGAGAACAGCGGCAGTGCGCGAATTGCTTTGCGCGCCATCATGACAACGGCCGGATGTGGCCAGGGTCCAAAAATTTTCGTTTCAGGATGTGTTTCAGAGTCCAGTCGGCCTCACGCGGCCTGTAAAACGGCGCTCTGGGCTTCCTAGTCATTGGGGCATTGTCGTTTACGACTTCACTGACAAGGCTGCCCGGTCTGCCCGTGCGCAAAGGCAACCAGACTATATATACTTCAGTTCGACTGGCAAGGACGGACCCTGGGAGAGAACATTGCTTGCTTGCTCGCACAGCGACACAAAGCTGTCTGGAATGGTGCGAGCGTCTCTAATGGCCGTCCGTGTACTTTATTACAAACCCTTTCTTGCTGCTGTGAGTGCCATATAGCATCTCCCGCGGCGATGCAACACTGCTATATATACCGCTTTCGGCTGGTTGTCGCACTTACGAGCGCTTATTCTTATAATGGTCTTTGAACGGCCGCGATACAGCACGGCACAGTTGGGGGCCTGAAGAAACTGTCGAACACCTGTTGCGCCCACTTCCCCAGCTCATCAAGATTCACCGCGTATCACACATATGCAGGGGCTTTATTTTCACTGAATCCTCGTGGTGCCGTGGAGGATCGAACTGACATGGCGCCAGCTAATGAGTTGCGTAATTATCCGAATTGACACGCACGTAATAAGCGGTTAACCATTGACTTGCGCCATCCTAAACAACCCCTATACTTTGGCGCTAACAGCCGTCATCAGACAATCGAAAAAAAGAAAAAAAAAACGAACTGGCGATTTTGGCCCACGATTGGTTGACGGCGGCCCCAACTTATTTCGGCATCCGAACACTGTAAAGATCCAGCACAGAGCGGCCCCCAGGGTGTCCAGCGTGATGCGCACGCTACACTTAAGTCTATCCTTAAGTCTGTCCTCCGAAAAGATAGCGGCAGGTCTGACGAATTTGGTTTGGAATCTACGTTAAGTGAAGCTTTTGTGAATCGTTTGAGTTAAAGGATTTGAAGAAAGAAAGAAAAAGAAAACGCATGATGCGTATGCAGCTGTATTTTGTTTCCAACGTATGAAATCGTGTACGCCTTCTAATTCAAACGCAAGTTCACTTGGCTTCGTGGTACGTATTCGACGGTGATGCAACAATGATTTCGAGGCCAGTGCGACGTTTTGCGGGTGAAGGAAGCATTCCGAGCAGAGGTGTAAGCAAGAGTTGGAACACCGTCTGGTGAGATAAAAGTGTCATTAACACAACAGGTCGCTGAGCAACGTACAAGAACGAAACGACGTTTCGAGGTCTGTACGCATCGCCAAACGACGTCTTCGTTTTTTTTTTCCGCATTGGTCTTTGACCTGTTGCAATAGTGTGAGCAGAGGTGAAGGTATTATAGAGAATGTACGAAGCAGCGATGCACGTTTGACGCTTCAACACCTTTGACGATGACGTGTTCGTACAATGACCCCTTCCCCCTCTCTCTCCCCCACCACGATACTTACGCTACCGCAGAGGCCTACCGCTGAGTGTATCAGGTGACATGTCCTTTGACCTTTGGAAATGTCCTGTGTGCCCTGTAAATGTTCTCTTTGCTTTTCCTCTCGGCACGACAACTGTACGCTTACTACTGTATGCTCGAAGCGACACCGACACAAACCACGAGCTCGCGCTGTGGAGATCGACAGCGGGCCACTCGCACATCGTTTGCATGAAGAAAAGAAAAACAAAAGAAAGGAAATTGCACGGAAAACCGCAATACTGCGAGATACACAGACCTATGCAAGACAAAAAGAATCCAGCTCCACGTGCTGTACACCTGAGCAATTTATTTATTTATTTACTTACAATACCCCTAAAGGCCCTCGAAGGAGTGTATTACAAAGGGAGGGATCATCCTGCCTGGAAGACCGGTTCGGGTTACAAACCAAATTACTATCACCGCTAGGACGCATATCGTGAACTGGCGTCAGGAACGTCCTGGCAAATCAGCACGTTTTATTACGTATGTCTCCGGTATCGGCGCAATTTGCTACATTGCAATGTCTCCAAGATTAACCCAGTTTACTTATGTTCATACACTTGTATCCGGCATCGGCCCGGTCTACTATTGTCTCTGGGGTTTGGCCCTCTTTACTGTTACACTGTCCTTTGGGATCGACCCAGTTTCGCTTACATCATATGCAGGACCCTAACTACATTTTATGCTATCTATGCTGTGACCGCGGCATATATAGGTCCAGTTTACTCAGCAAGAAGAAGCCTATATATAGCACCGACACCTCGCCCAACGCCGGGGAGGTTAGTCATAGAAAGCTTCGCTTTAAAAAAGCCAGCCTCCTCTTCTCGTCTTGCCTGTGGCTGACGTATATCAAGAACGTACGAGCCAAGGAGCGCGATTTGTCTTTCCAAATCACCGGTTCCGGCGACGTTCTAATTGCGAAATATAGTGACTCGGGCGTATGCGCACGCCCATAGACGAGGCGGCCACCTTCTCTCTCTCTCTCTCTCTCTCTCTCTCGCATGCAAAATTTCTCTCCGCTCACTCTTCTCTCCATCCCTCTCCTGGAAGGAAGCTTGTTCCTGACGCGGAGATAATTGGCCGAATGAATGGAGCTCGCATAAGAGGGGAAAAGAACGAGAGGAAAGAAAAGGGGAGGTATAAATCACGGGCCGTATACACGAGCGGGTATATTGTTTCCGCGCGCGCCGACGGCCTGGGTCTATACGTGTGCGTGCGTGTGTGTGATACCGGCTCGAGACACGCGTTGGTGCCGCGCGGTGTAGTGCACGTGATTTGAACGCGCGAGACAATGCGCGGGCGCGTACAACGCGCGTCTATCGTGCCCCGGCGAGTTTCCCAGCGCGATCGAGGCTCTCTCCATTGTTGCTGACGGTGGGACGCGAAGTTTCGCGTTCGCGACTCCGTGCACGTGAAACTGACACGCGGCAATTTTGGGGGGCGGCCGCCCGGAGCGTTGTTTCGCCGGCGTGAGAGGTGTGCGCGCCAGCCGCCTTGAATGAAGAGAGTCCGTCACTGGGCGCAACGCAGCGTTGGTACAAACACACACATACACACAAACATGGGGGGGGGGGGCGCAATCGACGTGTCTCTTTCATGCGGGCTGTTTCAATTTTGTATCAAGATCGTGATCTTCCGACTCACTGGCCGTTGTATACACCTGCGCTAGGTGAAAAGGGGTTCGGAAGCATGAGAAAATATTAATCGAAATAAATTTTTGTTGCTTCGCCGCTCAATTTTTTTTTCCTTCTCGGATGAAGAACGGGTTTGGTGTACAGGCAGCATGGCCGGGAGCGCTTCTCAATTTTGCTTGGTGTGCGGCGAGTTCGTGCGGTCTTGTACTGTGTCACATTCGTCTACGTGAGGTGCGTGAGGTTGCCTGGTTGCGCGTACCACAGCGCGATAGATGCGGGGTAAATAAATAAATAAATAAACAAATAAATAAATAAATAAATAAATAAATAAGAAAGTTCGACATTATGTTACACTCCTGTAACACGTGTAGGCGAAAGCCTGCTGCACACGTGGTAATGCATTAAGTTGTAGGATCAGAGGGGTCAGACTAACGACATAACGAGCCGCAGTGGGAAAGTAAACGTACGGCCCTGTAGGTCGACTTCCTCAACGATACATGCGAGCACCTAATGCACTACCTAAAGTTTCTTTCTTTCCTTCTTTCTTGCTTTCTTTCGTTTGTTCATTCATATTCAGTCATTGCATCCTTGCTTGCTTGGGGGGTATGTCATTCCTGATGATGATAGTTTTTAGCTAAACTGCACTAGACGCCGATTTTTTTTGGGTATGAGCCATTGCAATGAGCCACTTAAGGGCTTCGCTTTAATGAATTAAGTGGCGATATAGCAATGCTGTTCTTCGCGAGCTCACTTGACAAACGTCCTGCCTCTTCGAGGAGCGAAGTGCGACTGGCGGCGCGTGGTCCGGAGGGCAGACAACGGTCAGTCTCATTATATACGGGGTGATCATGTTTAAGTTTTCCGGAACTTTTTAAAGAACCGCCCGCTGCGGATAACTTAATCCTCCTCGAGCTGGGTTATTCCGAGAAGCGGACAAACTTGCAGGAAATATTGAAACACGTATCCAACTAATTAACAAACATTCATTAATTACCCTCTTGATTAATTACCTTACGGCACATATCGCAATTATTTACGTATACTAGCCGGTGAGTTTGCAAGGTGTATTTACTTGGAATGATTTTCCAGAATGAGACCATTCTGTAGATATAAGCCGCCAACCTCGAAGTAAGAAATGCATTGTTCTTCCACTGTTAGCGCAAAAGATAATAAATGAACAAAAAAAAAAAAAACAGTCCTTGTATGTGTTGTTTCCTTTTTTCTTTTTATCTCATTCTTCTTTGCGCTAAGCTACAATAGTTAATGAGAGATAGATAGATAGCGTGCGTGCTTGTTTCGTTCTCCGTTGATTCGGATATCATGAATATCAGGAATCGGATATATTCCAGAGAGCCCTAGGTTGTCTAAATTAGTCCGAAGCTCTGCACATACAGCTACGGCTTCTCTCACAATTTAACGGTGCTCTGGGGAAGCAAAACTCCGTCAAATATTGCTCTAACAGATTCTTTCTCGCTAGCGCGCGCTATACGTCGTCAGATGTACTTCTTGGAGCTCGCGAAGCATTTTGAAACGTATAGATACATATATAACGTTTTTATTTCGTCGCTGTTTACACGTGACGACGATAAGAGAGAAATGAAACTGCCGTTCAATGCCCCATCGGTTTTGCGCCGTCTCGGCTTCTTGAAAACTGCCGCCGTCTAAGCAATTACAGTTATATACCCTCGGGGGCTCCCCCGCCAAAGTTCTTTCTTTCTTCTCCTTTTCTTTGTTTCCTTTTTCATTTTCTTTCTCTTCTTTCAGCTCGTCCCCTCGGGGACGCACTATATAATACGCGTCGCCCGTCCGTGAAGTGGGGCGGGCGCATTCTCGAAGCGAACGAAGAAGATATTTCGCCGCGCCTGTCCCATTTCTGCCGCGTCCGCGAAGCTGCAGAGACTCGACTAAATCGGCGAAAATGTGCCTCATCAGCGTTATTTATAGGCTCGCAAACGCGCTTAGCCCTGTCCCCACCGTGGCGCGTCTCCCTGTGTATATGTACGTATGCGTTTATATGTGTATATATACGTCTCCCTGTGTATATATATGTATATATACGTATGCGTTTACTCTCCCGTGCGCACGGTTCGGGACTCATTGCTAGAGAACATTCGTTTTTTACGCGGCTTCTATCTATCTGTCCGTCCGTCCGTCCGTCCGTCCGTCCGTCCGTCCGTCCGTCCGTCCGTCCGTCCGTCCGTCCGTCCGTCCGTCCGTCCGTCCGTCCGTCCGTCCGTCTGTCTGTCTGTCTGTCTGTCTGTCTGTCTGTCTGTCTGTCTGTCTGTCTGTCTGTCTGTCTGTCTGTCTGTCTGTCTGTGTCTCTCTCTCTCTCTCTCTCTCTCTACGTATTTCTCTCAATCTGCTCTGCTATTACATTGGTGCCGCGCAATTGCGCTTGATGGGGAGGGAGTGCTGTCAGAGAGTTCGATTTGCTCGTTCCGCTGGGATTTCGCGTGAGTTGTGGCGCATTTATCCATCTTAGTTTGTCGTGCGCACTGTATAATCCGTCTCGCCGAATCCGTGCCCACAGCGCGACCAGGGTTACGAGTTCAGTCGTTTCTCAACGAGTATTGATGGTGCCGGTTGTGATCAATAGCGAGCGAACCATGTTGTGCGAATAGGCTATAGTTGCACCGGCTGGGCTAGCTGCATCCTCCGTCCGTTGGTGCGCTATTGCTTTAAGATCGCTCTGTCTCGAACGAAAGAAGGCTCCCTCTTCCTCATGGCTAGGCTGATCTGACACGCCCCTTGTTCGCCCGCTGCTTATAATTTCTAGTCTTCTTCTTTCTTATAATTTCTAGTCTTAATTTCTAATTTCTTTGTCTGTTGTTTTGACGGTCTGGTCGATTAGCTATGAGAGCTTAAAGAAAAGTGTTCTTGAAAATCACGAACGAATATATGAAGCTGAGTATCCGTGTTTGCGTGTGCGTGTGTGTAGGGAGGGTCGGTGGGGGGCATCAACGAACGGCGCTACCGTAATTAACTAAGCCGAGTCAGCGAATCCTGTAGGAGGATCGGATGAAATGGGGCTCGTCGTTATGTAGTCTACCGCTAACCCTCCCGTGTGGGCCACAGGGTGAATGGGAGGAATGACACGTACGGATTATCGGCAAGGAAGTGAGCGACTCCGAAGACTTTCCGTGGCACACGAAACTGGAGCCGAATTCACGTATGAATTTTCGTTCCTAAGGGCTCTTTGCCATTGGCCGACCACACTTCTGCAGCAGTGTGTCCAGCGTCAGGATAGCAACACTTCTCATAGCAACACTTCAAAATTATGTGAAATGTCTCTGTCACATCATCATTGTACATAACCATTGTGTACACTGTATATATCAACGTCATTTTATGTAACGTGACAATTAGTTTCTGTGTAACTGTGTGTTGCGTGGGTCTGTGTAGTTGTGTGTTAGTGAGTGAGGACTGGGACACTTCTTTCAAAACGTGCCGTGTACACACTGCTTCGTACTTTGTATGTGTGATCGTCCTGGTGGAATTGTGCCGTGATTGTGACTCGGTGTTCGAATCGTCTCTTGTTGAGTAAACTTTTTCTAAGCACAGCGTCAGGGTTGGTTAGAATTTTTCTCTTGCGAACAAGTCAAGCGTAAGAACATTTTGTGAATACCGCGGCCATGATCACGCCTTGTCATCCTTCCGAACCTGGGGCTGATTCGGCCGTGATGGTGATGATGGCGTAGCCACAATGGATGCACAGAATGCGCCACACCGAATTGGTGAGAGAGAGTGCGATGTGTTTACGGCATCATACCTTAATACTGAGTAAAGTCTCCATCTAAACGTTATTGCGTACGTTTCTCAAGTGTAAGTGTCCGTCCTCCGGGAGCGGGCTGCCGTTAGTCCGTCCCGTTGTTGTATAAGCGTCCCAGCTCCCGCGTTGCGCAAGAGCCCATATGGCGCTACCGATGTGTCCGATGAATGCACGCGTGTGAACTGTTCTCGTGTTTGCTTGTTTCGTCACACCGCTTTTCTAAAATTCGAAGGGAGCTGTCCTCCGCACGTGTACACTGCGGCCTTCTTGATGAAACTGTACACACCGCGTCTCTTGGTCACGAAACGAAGGATGCATACTCATTCTGTTTCGCCGCAGCAATGATTGTTTAGTGTGATGTGCACGCCGTATAAAGGAGATATTGTGTAGTGCTTCGCTTGCGCAATTCCTCGTTTTCCTCGGGAAGTAAGGTGCAAGCTGTTTTTTTTTTTCTTTTAGTTATCCCCCTTAAATAACTCTGAACATAGTGCACTGTCGATACCCATTCATTGTTGTTTGTTTCTTGTTTAGTAACTCTGGACAAGGCTGAAGGTGGGCTCCATCATTGCCGGCTATCGCAAGAGATTGTTTTAAAAAATCGACTCTATATTTGCCCACGTTTTCCAAACACGCACACAGCTATACAATGAGCAGGAAAAGTAAAGGTATACCGAGGAGCTTGGTTTATTTTTTGTTAGTGACCACCAGTTGAAAACACCAAGCGTTAGAGACAACTACATATATGTGCAAATATAACCCTTGCTGTGCGCCATGAAAACAACACGCTGATACTTTTATTATACGTGATTGCATGCGCAAGTCATAATGATTATGTATACGTTCATATATAGCCTCCTTCAAACGGTATACGTCGGCTTCTGTTCTAATGCCTTCGTCAGTCACTTCCCTTTGACTCGCGCGTTTAACCATTGTTAGGCCTGACTGCCCTTGCATGCATGTATTGCCCCGAGTTAGCGAATAACTATCTGCTGAGGCGCGCTAAGCTCACCCTCTTAGTTTTGTGGATCCCAATATGCCTCTCACATTGTCTCAACTCGCTGAATTGTGTAAGCGGTTATTGCACGTTTACTATTATACGTTCATTAATCTTATACCCTTAATATAATGACGGCGTGTAATGGCTTCATTTCATAGCAGTGTGCCCCTCAGTTAAAGAAATAAATTATGGCTGTCATTTTAAGCCCGATCACCGATTACGCGCGCTCGCAGTTTTACGAGGAATTGTCTCAGCCCGAAAACGGCGCTTGCAAAACATTTGCCCGGGACGCGCCCATATCTGTGGCGTCTTGAGCAGAACACCGTAAAGGCTGTATGCGCAAGAGATTCGCGCAAACAGGTTCTTTCTCTCCTGGACTAAATTATACGCGTTCGTGATCGTTGGTTTAATGGCCAGACACGCGCAGCGCACTGTCCTTTTCATCCGCGTCTGGAGAAAAGCAATCGCATAAGTGGATTTCGTTCCGTTTCGCAGAAAAGTAAATTGGAAGTCGTCTCTTTAATACGGCTCGGCAAGGACTTTCGGCCAGACAAAGAAACGAAAAGGAAACGAATCAGATGACTCGAGCGAAAAGAATACGCGCGAGCGGGAACCCGTGACAGCCCGAGATGTTCCATTTGCATAATAGCCCCGGTACAGGCATGGCTTCGCGCGCTTTCGCCGTTTATAAAAGGCTCGCCCGATTTTTTTTCTCGTACCGTTCGCTGCGTCTCGCGAAACTGCGTGCAGTGCAGTGGATGCTGTGATTTTCTTTCAGCCAATCAGCAACGAGGACCGGCTGTATGTCTCTGGCAGTCGGGCACAGGCGCGCACACAAGCACACACTAAGAGAGAGAGAGAGAGAGAGACCTCGCCCATTGTGCGCCACTAACTCGTCCCTGCCACGTGTGTTGTGCGCACGCACACGCACACACACAGCACGTGCAAATAGATTGAACGCTCGCCTGTTCTTCGCCGCTAACGCGTCTGAGCAGCAGACTCACGCACATATATAGTCTCGCCCATTGTACGCCGTTAAACACTCCGTGTGACGTTGCGTGCACACATATGCACGCAAACGCACTTAACCTGTCGGGGTAGGGCATTCAGATACACACCCGCCGTGGTTGCTCAGTGGCTATGGTGTTAGGCTGCTGAGCACACGAGGTCGCGGGATCGAATCCCGGCCACGGCGGCCGCATTTCGATGGGGGCGAAATGCGAAAACACCCGTGTACTTAGATTTAGGTGCACGTTAAAGAACCCCAGGTGGTCGAAATTTCCGGGGTCCCCCACTACGGCGTGCCTCATAATCAGAAAGTGGTTTTGGCACGTAAAACCCCATAATTTATTTATTTTATTCAGATACACAGCGAGAGTAAAATGTCTCGCTCATTCTGCGCCGTTAATTTATCCGTGCACCAGGCCCTAGCACGCACGCACGCACACATACACACACAGAGAGAGAGAAACCATACATAGGGAGAGATGGATCACGCCCATCGTGTGCCCACCGTTAATTTATCCGTGCAGCACGCACACACAACTAACCCGTTGTGCGCCGCTCATCCGCCCGCAATAGTTCGATTCTTCTGGTGTTGCGTACGGAATAGCTTGAGATGGAAAATGGAGAGAGCCGTCGTTCTGATTCTGGGCTACTCCTCCGGCGGCTGACGCGTGACTCGTATAGCTCGCGCCACACTGCACCGAATTGGTGAGATGGAAGATAGTCTGCCCTCTTTTCTCGCCGTCTGGGCAACTGTAAACACGCGCGCGAGTGCTTTGATGAGAACGCGCGTCGCCGAATAAAGGAAAAAAAATAAAAACAAAGTGCGCAACGTGGTGAAGTATAGCTATCCAAGTAACCACGCGCCCGCCGGCAAACGCGTATACAAAGCGGTTAGGTTGCGGCGGCCTCAGATTTAGCTCGGTGCTGGGCGAGGCCATTATTTATCGCCATTACTGCAATGTGCTTCCCTGTGTTACCCTCTCTAGAGCGTGCGTTCCGAGCGTGGCTTATCTAACTCCGTCGCTCATGCTCGAGGGAATGGGCAAGCTGCATGCTAAGCCACGTTACCTGCTTTCGCATTTGATAGAGCCGCGCGCACGGTCGAGATCGTGTTGCACGTCCGTTACGCTTTACGCGTTCTCGCCGGCTGTAAACGTTGCGTTGGGATTTGCTTCGCTATACTGCGAGGAGCTTTGCCTCGACGCTGAGCATTCGTTTTAAGGCACCGACTGATGTGTGCCTCCCTTGCTATTCTTACAGCGAATGCTATTCTTACAGCGAATATCTTTCCTTTGCTCTTTCGCCCGCATTCGTGGTGCTCGATGGTGGTTGGAGTTTCACCGCCCGTTATGAAAGGGCGCGCGCGCAACCGAGTTGCGGGGTGCGTTCGTCGCCGCTTGCCAACTTTTATGGCTGTTTGAGACCACGGCCTCCGAGATCGGGCGGCGTTCCATTTCGGAGGCTATCTTGAGACGCGCGAGCTTTCGCGCGAGAGTGTTGGAGCGCCTTCCCCGTATTTTCCTTACACAAGTATAGTAACCGTCGGTCTTAACGTTGGACATGAGCATCATTCATCGTTCTCTCTGTCCCGACGTGGGACAGGCCCGCTGCGCGCTAAGCATGCCCTAAAGGACCACAATAAAGTTCACCCATTCACCCATCCATCGTTTAGCTGCTCGAGAGTTCACACGGAATGGTCACTGTGTGTTATCTGTAGCGAGCGATTTGAACATGTACACGCACTCTTGCGGGGCTGTATACTCCGTTTTCACGATAACTGGCAGTAATGCTGGAGCACTGGGAAATGAAATCAACATTGACGCGCGATCGGGGTCCGTTATCCTTTACGCGTATTCATCGCTTTCAAGGGGGAACCATCGTCCTTATTTACGCCGCCGCCCTCCGGCTGGACAGCTCGGTGGGGGAGTTGTCCACACACCGCGCGCGCCTTTAGTAGTCGTCGTAGTCATTTTGTAGCAACAAACAACGCGACAAAAATAAAAAAAGAAATAAAGCTGGTCGGTCCTGGACGCGCTTCGCGGGACCGCTGGCCCGCATGGACAACGAAGAGAGCCGCACGGGTGCGGTATAGGTTGCGTTACATTCCGTCTCACCAATTACGCGCAGCGCAGTGAAGGTCACTGGTCGCGTTATAGCCAGTGTGGAACGAGAATCGAGTGGGTGTCTCCGACGAAGTTAAGCGTTTCTTATACCTCGATCCTTAATGGTTCTTTTGTCTCTGCCGGCACGTTAGAAAAGATTGCCTATAGACGAACTGCCTGATGTCCCTGAGGAGGCAAAATAGCCTGCGGGAGTTTCAGAAAACCTTAACTGAGCCCAGGGCTTGCTCACTCTGCCTGCGCCGTTAATCCTTCCGTGAGAGCTTCACTCAACCGGTGGCGTCGTTCGCGCACGTGGGTATTAGCGACAGGACAACGCGGGCGAGCTCTTCTCCGGGCTCTCGTTCCTGGTTGGCTGGCGTGACGCGCAGCTTCCGCTGCGCTGCACGGAAGTGGTGAGACTTACTGCAGTGTGCGAGGAGGAAAGGACCCGAGGTGGCCGGCCTTAAAGTGTGAAGGGATTGGGTTGGGAAAAGGTTTAAAGTCTGCAGCGGTGGACCTGCCGTCCGCCCTCTCTCTCTCTCGCTCGCGCGCCCATTCCGATTAACGTTAAAACCTTCACTATTATTTTGCTTGGTCGACCGTTCCAGGAAGCCAGTGGCGGCTGGTACGTTCGCACGGCGCGGCAGGTCAAGGTACTCCTCCTCCGCGTCCGTGAGCGTGACGCGTCACGAACGCAGAACAGCGTCGCGTGTTCCGCTCCTTCCTCGCTCGCTGCCTTTGTTTCATCCTCCCGTGCGCTCGCGGTGGCCTTAAGAGAGTGAGAGTGCCGACGCGTCACAATTCGAGGCGGCGGCTATTGCGCCCTCCCTTCTCCTCGCGCTTTTTTTCTCTTTGTCCTTTCCCGCTCGCCGTCTCTTTCTTTGTTCTTGAACTAAGTAGGATAGCGAAGGCGAGAAACGGTCTGCGAAGACGAGGTGGAGGAGGGGAGAGACAGAGAGAGGCGGAGGAGGGTTGGTGGCACGAAGAGCGAACGTGAGCCGCGCATTTGTTGACTATGGACGCTGTGTCGGGCAGCTGGGAACTTTACTGTGTACTCCTATCCACCTGAGAGAGAGAGTTTATGCCTACCTGCCCGGAGGGGGAAGCTTGCGATTAGCGACGCCCGCGTGGCACCGGTCACGGTGGCTCTGCGTAAAATTTGGGCTCGGAGCGCTCTCTCCTTGCGAACTCCGCGTGCCCTGCTCCTGCTATCCGCGCAGGACGTCCTGCTTGGTTTTCCAGACGCTCTATAGCTTGGCGTCGGGAAATCGTGCCTCTTCGCTAGTGCAACGGAGAAAGCTTTAGGCTACAAAAAGGCAGTAGCACGTTACTTCCCTTTCTTTCTTTGTTTCTTTGTTTGTTTGTTTCTTTCTTTCTTTTTGTAGCAACAGTAGCCCCGGAACGATTTCTGTTTTCAGCGATAGCTATTCGAAAGAACAGCAGAAGCTGTTCGCCACCTCGAAAATGAGGCGGGCAGTCTTTTCGGCATCATTCCAAGTGAGACCCGTCGCCGGACCGCCGCGAGATGTGAAAAATCCGCGGGCGAATCAGAAAGTCTTCGCCCCCCACCCCCAGCTTTTTTTCTTAGCCAAATTACGGCTGTAAGTGCGAAGTCAACATATATCCATTTCCAGCGGCGGACCTTTCTTAGACCGGCCCGGCCTCATTTGCCGGTAGCTCCGTGGCACTGCGCCGCTGTCAGTTGTTGAAGATGACGGTTGTGCTTCACACGTCCACGGCGTGCGAGCAAGGAAGGGTAATTCGTTTTCTATGGAGCTTTGGGACGAACGCCCATCGAAATCGGCAGGTAAATGCAGCCCACGTAGTGGGGAAATGTATAGCTTGTAGAAGTGTGAGGTGGTGGGTGCTGCGAGTTCGCAAAAGGCCGTGAAGACTTGCGTGACAATGAGCGTTCGGGGAGGCTGTAACGGCCTTCTGGGATCACCGGGGATCGCTCCTGTTGGATTTCATGCCACAAGGTGCAACAATGTCACGTCTGCTGGCTGCCTTCAGGCGAAGACACCGAGGGATTCTCGATGTGGACAACGCGCTTATTCTCCACGACAATGCGAGGCCACGTGTGGCAGTCAGAACCGCCTACAAGCTTCGGTGACTTCACTGGGAGAGCCTGGACCACCCACCATACAGTCCGGACTTCACCCCTAGTGATTTCCACGTTATCGCTCCGCTGAAGAAGTTCACGTGCACGAGCGGTTCACGTGCAACGATGAAGCCAAGACAGCAATCCGACGGCGGTTCTACAGCCAGTAGGACGATTTCTGCCAGAGGTGCATCTCAAATTTAGTGCTGCAATGGGACAAATTTCTGAACCAGTGTGGGACCTCCCCCCCCCCCCCCCCACACACACACACACACCGTGTCCCGTTATAGCAGTTCACTGGACGCGGGTCGAGCTTGTAGATTGATGTGGCGGAAAGCGAAAATGATTTGCTCTTCTTTACGGAAGCGAAATGCGAAAGCAAACGCATGCTGCAAGCTCCTATTCAGCGCTCTTATATCGTTTTGGCTCGCCCATAACGCAGATCTGCACACGAAAGTGAGGATGCGACGCGAAGGGAGAAATCTGTCTCGGGAGAAGACTTACCGGAGCAAGGAGGGAAACGGGAAGCACGGGAGAGGGCATTTTCACGCGCGGCTACACTCGTTCGCGCTCGGCGATTCGTGTCCCATTCAACCCGTTCCACACTCCGCGCCCTGGGTTATAGAAGAAGTGAAAGCGGCTCCCAAGTGTCGCTGCTGAGAACTCGCTCGCTCGGGACCGGCGGGAGTGAGAAACGCGACAGGGACGTTGTCGATACAAGCACGCCACGGGAGTCCGCGTGGAGATTCGTCCCACATATAAGCTGGCCGAGATCGCTGGCTCTCTTCCTCTCCTCTCGCGGGCTCTGCCGCGCGTTCCGACGCGGTGAAGTCGACGCTGCGCTCGCTTGAATGCGAATGCGTATAGGTGGGACAAACTACGCTTTCTAGTCGTTCTTTTTTTCGCATTCTGGCATTTTTTTCTTTCATATTCAGCAAGAAAGTGCTATTTCGTTCGCGTCACTTCCGCGCCCGAACCTACACCCCTTACAGCATACGTCTGAGGCAGCTTTATTTCTTATTTTCGTGTCATTTTACCCACGTACTAACCCCCTCCCCCCACCCAGACGCACACATTTAGAGCGCAGCCCTTAGGCGCCCGTTTCTGCGTTGATCGTCGGCGTCCTCGGCGTAATGGAGCGAACGGGCACAGCGAAGGATGAAAGAGCGAACGCGCAACGCAGCGGGGGCTGACAGACGATGATAGCGAAGAGAGCGCGAGGAGGAAAGCAGGAGAGGAGGGTATGGCGAAAGCGTGAGAAGAAAAAACGTAGTGCCGCGCAAGAGGGGCTCTGCGGCGGCGACCGCTACGAGATGGCGCCAGGGTAGCGCGCCGTCGTCTGTTCACCGATGACGCCATCGATAGGGCACGCGGCGAGCGCGTCCATCCATGCCATATACGCAAATAAAGCGCTGCATGAACGGAAGTGTGTCTGTGATGGCTTCTGTGTATCGCGCCCACTTGTCACCCACGCGTTGCCTGTCGCGTTCTCCCAATTATCGAGGCAGTCGCCCCACACTTCGCCCCGTTTGCAACATCCCGCACAAGGCAGATTGTCCGCGCCTGCCAATATATCGCGAAATTAAAACACTATGGAGCTGCGCTCAAATTTCGCATTAGGGAGTATGGTAATCGTCGGCGAATTTCTTTTTTTAGCCTTCTGTTTCTTTTTCTTTCATGTCTCTGTATGCGCCCTCTGTTTCAGCGACTGCATCCAGTGCAGTGGATGGCACGAGCAGCAGTGCATGCTGGAACAATGGGTATCGCTGATTGGCTATCCCTTTCCAGAACAAAGGCTCGCCAATCATTCTCAGAGAATCATTCCGTTATCAGCACCATTTCAACGGGAAGGTCCTGTGTGGGTTAACGTACGGCGCACAGTGGGCTTAGCCCTTTACCTTTCAATTTCTTGTTTCATTATTATTATTCTCTCTCCCCACCCCACGGATATTAGGTGTCTCTCTAAGACACACACCTCTTCGAAGAATAGGACAGTGCATTGAAAGAATGTGTTTCTTAAATGTATCATATTTGGAGAATCCAGTTCATGGCCCGTTGTGTATAGGTATGTGCCGTTGCATATATGCCCATTTTTGGTCAACAATCCTACAGAACGGGTATACGTTAAGTCCTCGTTTACACCAGTGGTAATTCTCTCTGCCGTACACCGCTGCTCACCATTCTTCCTTCGACGACCATCATCAATCGCCTTTTTTGTGACATCGCTGCTTGGACGTCTCGCACTGTGTATCCTACTGGTTCGTTGTTTGCATTATATATATATATATATATATATATATATATATATATATATATATATATATATATATAGGGAGATAGCACGTGAGCCATGCTGTAAATAAACGTGACAATTGCGCGCGAAATGAAACTCGTGACCTGTGCTCGGGCCACGAACGTGAGCGTTGCGGGATGATTTCGTTTTGCATATAGGGTGAAAGTGAGCACGATCTTACGCGTCGCCGTTTGTTGTATACAGAATTTGATTATCCGCTTGACGAACGCTTCGCTCCTCGTGGGTATGTTCCAACATGTACGTTGGATCAGCGTGTTTGTACTTTTTCTTTTCTTTCTGAACAAGCAGGCGGTTCTGGTTTCACGGTTGGCGCACGGGGCCAGTAAAAGCTGTTGTTACACTGCACGAAACTTGTCCGATAGCGCGGCCTGCGCAGAACTATCGAAATCCAATCTGAATCGTTCACACACGAGATCCACAAGCTCTTCGAGCTCTGCCCGCACTTCCTCCCGCGTTGCTGCGACCTCGCTCGCGAGGCGGAGCGAGAGGATAATTCACGGACGAGGAATGCGCTTGCAGGAGGCAACCCATTGCGCTTCGACGCCGAGGCCAAGCAAGCAAGCAAGCAAGCAAGCCGTTCTCTCTTTCTCGCGTCTCTACGGTTTAAAGCCGAGCGCGTTTATATATATATGCGCTCTGTCGAATAGAGAAGTCGCGACACTTTCACTCCTACGAGGAAAGCGCCGATCATTCCAGTCTTTTCTTTTTTTACCCTCCCCCGTCCATCTCTGTTTTCGTTTCTTTTTCGTCGCAGTTCGGTGCGCGCATTGAAGCTATACATACCGTGCCTTATGCGCTCGCGCGCGCCCGTGAATCTTTTCCGAATGTGCTCGCGTCGGAGACGAGAGTGCGCGTTATAAAAGTAACGGGGGAATCGGGTCGCAACGATATAATACGGGGCGCGAGCATTAGGGCGTGTCTTTTTCGTATCGGTGCCCCAGGAAAAAAAAGGATAGAAAAAAAAAAGATATTTCATTGAAGACAGAGAAATACATAGTACGCGCTTCCCATTTTTGGCCCTCGCGCGGGGATGCTTGCTTCTCTTTCATGACGTTATGAATTCGTCGAGCGATTCTCGGGCCGATTTCGCAAGTCCATAAGTTCTGCTTGCTATCCTCTGGTTGCTTGCGTCCATAATGTGTGTCCAGCATCACGAATGGTTGACACCTGTTCTTACGAAGGTTTCTTGCGTAGGAGGGTTTTATCTTATTATTATTATTATATTTAGTTGTTTGAGTACGAGCTCTCCTTGTGAGGTGGATGCCGATGCACGTGTGTTATGCCATCGGCATTTGGATCGGCTCTTACAGAGTAGAGGAGAAACAAATGTGTTTGCGCATGTGTACGCATGACGGCGCACGTGTTTATTTGTTTGTACAAAATCGTTTGTGTGATGCTTATAATTTGCTACAGTTATTTACTAGATTGTGAAATTAAAGAATTACTATCCACCCGATAGCACATACCGTAGGTATACAATGAAGCCCCTAAAACACATGCTGGTCTCTCGGGAAAAAGCTGTTCCACGTGCGGATGATTATCTTTTCTTTCGTGAATCATCCTCCGCCTTGCATACATTTCCACAGTGCTATAGAGGGCCCATTTTATTGGGCCTGATGAGTACGAGGTCACAGGTTTCATTCGCTTCCGCGGGGATCTCAGTTCAATGGGGACGGAGTGCAGAAGTGCTCATGTATACAGTGAGCGTCACCTTTGTGTAGAGCGTGAGAACGGCGGCCACTGGGGCGCGCCAGAGCCAGCCAGCGACGTCTAACGGTAAACTTGCTGGGTCCGAGATTAGATGCGTCTGGGAATGTTTGGCCACACTTACAGACAAGCCTTCATCCTTCACCGCCCGGGGAAGCGGGCGATTAGCTGGAGCGCCAGTGAGAAGGCACTTTTCTTGAAACACTAAATCTAGTCTCTTCTCGCACTGCTACCGTCCACGCGAAAGCGAAACTGCTCCGGCGCGAAGTGGCAGTGGCAAGACGAAGGCGCTGCGCAAGCTTCCGCATCCGCGGGTGTTGAAAGGGCAAGACTATGGTGGCTAGCAAGGCCTGTCCCTATGTGGGGCCATAGTTGTCCGGACGCGTCTAATCTCGGGCCCAGCAACTATGGTTAGACGTCGCTCGCTGGCTCCGGAGCGACCGGAAGGCTCCGGGAGCCGCCGTTCGCGCGCTGGTCAGTCAGTCAGTCAGTCAGTAGTAGTAGTAGTAGTAGTAGTCGTAGTCGTAGTAGTCGTAGTAGTCGTAGTAGTAGTCGTAGTAGTAAAAGTAGTAGTAGTAGTAAAAGTAGTAGTAGTCGTAGTAGTAGTAGTAGTAGTAGTCGTAGTAGTAGTAGAAGTAGTCGTAGTAGTAGTAGAAGTAGTAGTAGTAGTAGTCGTAGTCGTAGTAGTCGTATCAAGGAGTAATAGAGCAGGGGTGATATTTAACATGTGAAGCATGGAAGCGGAAACCGCAGACACAGAAAATAGAATAGGAAGTTACAGACTTCCGGGAAGTTTGACGCAAACAAGTCTTGCGCCATCGCATCACGTCGTCTTGTCCGTCAGAGGTCCAAAGCGAGCATGTCCTGCAGATAACAACTAAGCAGGTCGAATGCGCTTACTCGTGCGTGTATATTCCGGCCACGTTTCCTTTGTCTCTCTTCACTGCTCTTTGCGAGGGAGGAAGCGATCGGATATTCTGGCCTCGGCTCCTCCGCAAACAGGAGCGGTAAGCGCGCATATCTCGGAACGAAGCGTAATGAAAAGAAGAACGAGCATGCATGCGAAAAGGCGGCGTGGCTGGCTTACTGATGTGGCCGGCGACTAATGCGTGTCGCAACTCTTTGTTGCATCTGTTGCGTGACTTGCGGTTTTCATTTCTGCTTAGCGCTGTTGCGGCTGTGCCAGTTTTGTTTGCTGTTTGCCTTGGTCGAGACCGGTGGCCTGAGGCGTTTCCTCGTGCTAATCTCTGTGCCCTTTCGGGTAGCATCGAATACGACTTCCCTGTGCATGCTATCTCTCTCTCTCTCTCTCTCTCTCTCTCTCTCTCTCTGTGTACACGCTTGGTGTTCGATCCGGCAGACCGGTTGTGGCGAGAGGAGAGATAATGCGCTTTATCTCTTCTTCTTGGGATGATCGCTGCCTTCAGTTTCCGCTGTCCCTTATCCTGGTCGGAAGTTGAGGAAATAGGGTTAGTAACCGTCGGGGAAAGCGCGTGAAACGAAGGGGAAACAACGCAGCAGAAACTCATCTGCTAAACTGTAATACTTTTTCTAGGAAACTGATTTTTCCTACGACGATTGCTATAAGAAACTCCGGCGCCAATGAGGAGTTTTAGCTTGTGCGGCATTCCGGTAAACGCAAGTGGACTAAACGTATTAGCGGATTGGCGGGAGGCGTAAACGTGAGTGGCTTCACAGGCGCTGTCACCTCGCGGGCCGGGCTGAATTAAACACAGAGCTAAGATTGCATCAGCCAAGTATGTTCTACTTCGCTGCTGATGTAAATTTTCGGCAGCGGCAAATTGTGGGACAATTACGCATCCGCAAAAATTTAAGACCAGCAGCGAAAAAGAATACACTGGGTTGATGCAATGTTAGCTCTGTGTTTGTCTCGTTGAACTCTGCGCCACCAGGTGGCTGCACCGCTCCGGCCACTCACTACGAGTGCTTAGAAGTTCAGAAATATAAAGCGTAACAAATAACTTCACGCTAGCGTTTGAAGCCGCAAGCACGAAGATTGGACAAAATCGTGTGTATTATAACCACGCAAATTTGGAAAATTCGCCCGAAGGCCGCGAACGTTACTGACAGCGATAGCAGAGGTTCATAGCGTTGCGCGCGAACTCCTCGGACGGTGTTCTAACTACAAGCGGGTGCATTGGCGTTGAGAGAAACAGCGCCCTGACAGCTACCCGGAAATCTCACAGCGTATATGATGGCGTGATGAGGAGTGCTGTCGTCAGGTGGCGTCGCAGGTGTCGCATGTCGATGGTGGGCGGTACGACATCGGCGGGAAATTGTCAGAGTTATACGTTATAGTCAGCACCGAGGCAAATATTAGATAACGTTTGCTTGACGTTTACGCGCCCGTCTCGCGGGGTTTCTGTTCATGAACATCGAGAAATTCCACCAAGTTGTCCCATTCGCCATCTTGTCTGTTCTGATTGGGCCAGAGGGCTACCACGGCCTTTCTGATTGGCTCGAGATTGCCGTCATTACCGAATTCGGCAATTTGGCGGAGTTTGACGAGATACAAGATGGTATTCCCGCTCCCCTCAGACCAGTGCATACTGCATACACACAGAAGCTCACGCGTGGAATGCTGGTCCGTGCGCGCAAAGCTCATGTGCCAGCAGCGGCAGGCAGAACGCACTCCTGGCTCCGCCTCCCGACAGATGGAGCGGAATGTTGAGGGTGCGCCCACTTCGCTTCTTCTTTTCTCTTTCTCCAACCAAACGAACTCCGCGTCTCTGGAAACCCTCATGAGTACAATTGACATCACAACCATACCCATGATGGCTGAACAATCGCCGTGCCTTAGTTTCCTCAAGTATATTTGTATTTGACTTTATGAATGACAGCGGTGATCCTGCGCTCCCGATCGAGAGCTTGGGGCTCCAGATGCCGTGGCTTTTAATTTGAATTTACAAAAGTCGAAGTGCGCACTTTGTGCGAATGTTTAATACACGGGGTACATATGTTTTAAAATAAAGGAAACTTGCGTGATAATGCGAGCACGAGAGCGTATGATTCCTTGCATGTATTACTGGAATATTGCTTCATCAAATTTCGTTTAGCTACTAACTAAAAGTTGAAAATTGGTGTGTTTGTGCACTGGCGCACCACTGCGGCTTGAGCTTGTCCTTTTTTGTCCGCTAAACTTAGCGGGCTCGTTAAGTAGCTGCTATACTAACGTAGTGTTTCCCAGGCATGTAATTCTTGCACAATGTAAAAATTCCGCCGTATAGTCGAGATCGCCATCTTGTCTGCTCTGATTGGCTCACAGGGCTGCAACGGCCTCTCTGATTGGATGAAAACGCCAGTGAGACAGCATTTGACATTAGGCGTAGTTCCACAATTTCCATCCAGAATAGCACTTCTGGTGGTGTTGTGTCATCATCGTGACTCGCAAAGGTAGCATTGTTCATTTGGCGAAAAAAAAATGTTTCGATACATTTACTGTTCGAACATCATGTATTTACGTATACGCGTGACAATTCATATATGTATATATGTATGTGTGTGTTTGTGTGGCCGTGTTTCCTTGTTCTTTTTTTTTTTGTCAAAAGTGTCGATAGAGAGAACACGCGGACTCGGAACATTCCTGTGGACAAGAGCTATGCAATTTTGTTCAAATATCTTTCTTTTTTAAACACATATTTCTCTGTTTGTGAATAGCGGTAGAGGTCGTTCTGCATCCCGCCTTCAGCTCTTCCCCATTGCAGGCACTAGTAAACTGGACGTACGTGCATGTGATTTAGCTCCGTACACAACTTTCCTTCCTTTATTGCTAACAGCCGAACATTACAGCCAGTTAGGGATTATTTTAGGGATTAGTTAGGGACCCTGGCCGCGCCGTGTAGCTTTAGTAGTGCCGCACGGTATTGGGGAGGCGACCCGAGGCTCGCCAGATCTCTTCGTGGCCCCGTACGCGGTCAACCCTGTCGCTGCTGCGGCCATGGTGCACTGCACCGCCTCCCCGTCGTCGCTCTTGGCGCCGTCCCGGCCCGTGATAGCGGAAGTCGGCGGCGGAAAAAGGAATCGGCGTCGTTGCGGAAGCGGAGGAATCTCCCATTGGGCTTCCTTCCTCACTTCCTGCCTTTCTTCCCCTTACTCCCCCGTCTTTCTTCCCTGTGCTTCGACGTGCTCGCGCGAGATAGCTCTACGCTATACTAGAAGCATTCGGTTGGCGTGGCCATGGATCCGTGTCGCTAGTTCTCCCCGTCTCGGCCAGCTATACTGCCTTCCCCTTCCCAGACACTTCTTTTCTTCTTCGCCATCAGCGGTTCGGGAGGTCCTCCTAATGCGTTAAAAGGATTCCTTGCCGGCGCGTCTGTTTTTTGCGGCTGTCAGCGCAGGAGGCCCTGGGGGCTGGGAGGAAGGGGAGACCTTCCTACAAATGGCCCGGTCATCGATTGAGCTCGGTGCCGTGCCATCCGGACCCGTTCCTCTTGCTAGTGTGTTTCCCGCTGCTGCTGATGTCGCCATCGTTTCTAACTTTGCTCTTCCTTTAGAGTCTGAGTCGGCGCCGTGACCTACCGCACCTTGCGGCTTATAATCGAGGCTTGGTTCCTTCCGGTTCCAATTCGACTTCCGTTGGGGAGTATAGATGGTAGTTAGCAACTTTCTTCGAGTGCGTGGTGTTCCTGAAGGTACGCGCGATGTCTTTTTAGCGTTCGTTAATGGGTGCGCTGTACTGCTGTTTCTTCGCTGCTTACACGGTGGCTTAATGTTTAGAGGTGCGTACAAAACGACTAGACGGACTTAGTCGTTATCTTGTTGCACCAAGTTTAGGCAACCGCATTTCCGTCGTCCTCAGTTGTACTTCTTCCATACTTATAGGTTCGTTTCCCAGTCGTTTCGCTGAAAGTCTTATAAAGTTATCGATTTCGGACCTCGACGAATTTTAATCGCATATGTTACTGCTGCCCTAGCATACCTTTTGTTTCTTAGGGCTCTGTGCAGTTCGCTTTCCTCAGTTTACAGGCCTACAAGGGATATGCTCAAGCTAGTAGTGCAGGGTGCTATCCTGATTTTAACAGCGGAGCTGTTCTAAGTCGAGCTTTCGCCGTCCGTTGTCCAGTGTCACGAGGGGGGGGCAGCGGGCGGAGCGCGCGCCGGGAGAAGGTGGAGGAGAGGGTTATAGGAGCAGGTGTTTCGCCGGCGCGCGCCCTTTCGCCCCATGGATTCCGCTCGGCGCGGGCGGCAGCGCCGACGTCACGCAAATTCCCGAGCTTCGAGAGCGAGAAGCACAAGCAAAGATCCCACGGAGGGAAGCTGCTGGCGCGGAGCATCGAGAACGCGAAACGCTAGCCAAGCGGCGGTGGAGGCAAGCCAACCCCCCATATTCAAGAGAAGGAAACCCAAGCCAAGCGCCAGTAGAGGCAAGCCAACCCCCACCTTGGAGAGTAGGAGGCCGAGCAGAGACGTCGACGCAGAGAGGTTCCTCCCACGGAGGGTGCCGAGGGACGGTTCGAGAGAGAATTCCTCGACCGTGAGTGCGGCCACAGCTGCAAGGTGTGTGATAGACTGTGGTTTGATTACAACCTCACGCAACTGAAAAGTGTGCGCAATCCGGAACCGAAGCTTGAGTCTAGCAAAACGACGACAACGAGACAAAAGGCTTTCATGAAAATCGCGCTAAACACGAGTTCAAACTTGAGAAAATGACCACCAGATTCGCTGTTTGGGCAGCTTTCACTCCGCGGAACTGGCTTTACTTCTTTTTGTGTCTGATTTACTTTGGCTTCTTCTATCTACCTTTCATTTTTCTTTAAATATGTGTTCCTTTTTCCGCGAAGGGTAACCAACTGGACCCTCCCCACATACACAAATCTCCTTGAGTTACTATTTCTTGAGGTATTCGCATTATCCAGATGATGCAAAAGAGAAAGCAACATGAAGTATTTCCTAACCTCGAGGCTTCTGTGAATGGAGCGGCAGCCATTCGTTTACCCGGTGAGCCTGGAAAGACTGAAACGCAGAACACGGGTGGCGACCCAGCGCTTTAGCTCCCGCCGCATCTCCTCGTGATGTCATGTATTTTGACAGCGTCTGCTCTGCATGACTCGAACTTGATGCTGGGCGAGTTTGTTGGGATTTAATGAACACACTGTGGCGCTAACAGGAAAATAAAGACTTAGGAGGGCAAGTAAGAAATGATCGGTCGAGCGCTCAACGTCAATTGATGTTATTCTTACAGCAGAGCAAGGAGAACCGACACATGCGCATGCGTACATCAGCGTCGTCTTGAGCAAATACAGTGACGTTTTTAACAGCTGAATCTCATCGTCAAACAGAAAAACGGGCGTACGACTAATGCAACTCGTACATTAAGAGAGAGAGGCGAGAGGTACGAGAGAGGCGAGAGGTACGAGAGAAACGAGTTGCTTTAGTCGTGCGTCCGTTTTTCTGTTTGACAACGAGATGCAGCGTATTCGCTCTGGACAACACTGATGTACGCATGCGCATTTGTTGATTCTCCCTGCTCTGCTTTAAGAACAAAAGCAGTCGAAGTTCAGCGCTCGACCTATCGTTTCTTACTTGCCTTCTCAAGTCTTTATTTTTCTGTTAGCGCAACCATGTATGCATTAACTCTGCATGTTGTTGTTCGCCTATAAAGGAGCACCGCATTATATTCTAAACAAACCAAAAGCTCGACCGAGCAGGTTTAGTGAAATTTGGCTATTACGTTAGATGGCCAAAATAATTAAAAACCATAGAAGATAAACTTTGAAATGTGTGACGTCACACTGACGTCCCGACGCTTAACTTTACGTACAAAATTCAAGGATACGGAAATTTGGACTTCGCTTTCTCGAGCGTGCTGCCAAATGAATGAAAATAAAATGTCTAAAGAATATGTGACCAATCAAACTGACTTACTTGTCTTTATTGTGTATTTAATGTGAGGTTGGATTTAATTAGTGTAGTAGTATTGTAAATAGCATAACTAGTGTAGGAGCGTGGTAATCGGTCGGCCAACCGAGGCCCGTCTCGATCGCTTGCGTAAGTCCGTCTGCTTCGTTTTCTCGACTGAACGTGCGGGTTCACTGGAGCGGCCTTCCGCTCCGTTCGCGGTGAGCGCACCGTCCTTGACTTCGACCTCGGCTATGGCTTCCGGATGGCTGCTCCGATGGCCGCCGGCGGGACCATGCCGCGTGCCCCCTTCAATGCTCCTCTATATAGCGGTGCCTTCATGCGCGATCCATCATTCTTCTGCAGCGGGTCTCTCTTGTGTAAGCTCACTTTTATTTATCCTCTTCATGGCTTTCCTTTCTTACTTTCTTTCTTTCTTTCTTTCTTTCGTGCCCCTTGGTGTCTCGTGGCTCCTGGGAGTCGTACAAGAACTGGGACAGTTTTGTCCGTTTTTCGTTCTTAGTTGGTATCTCTCTCTCTCTCTCTTGCTTTGTCTCTCTCTCTGAGACTTTATGCCTACTCTCCCTCACTCGTATGCGTAGTTCTCCGTCCCAGTCCCACTCACCGCTTACTGCCCCCCTCCACAACACAAACACACGTTTTGTGTATGCGTTTCGAGTCCTCTCCTCTTCTCATGGTTTGTTCATCTCTCTCTCTCTCTCTCTCCATTTTCGTTCTACTTCGCTTTCTCTCTCGCCATTGGCTCCACGCTCGATGGCCACGCTGACAGGTCCTGTCGTGGCCAGCAATTTACGGGCGCCGGTGGCAATTCGCCGTGATCGGGATATGGTTTCGGAAATAAAAGATAAATTACGACCGCCAGACCGGCCGCCGTTGCAGGCACCGGCATCGAAAAAAAAAGGGGGGATAAAAAACCACAGCGTTAACGAAGCAAAGGACGCACGCAGGATATACGAAACGCTGGTGTCACTTTCGCGATGAATCTGTATCGGAAACAAGTGGTTCAGACAGTCGAGAAAAGAAAAAGTCCAGAAACTGAACCAGGAAAGTCCAGACTGGGAAGCGCGGAAAGCGACCTCTGCAGTGATCGCCGTTAGTGCGTATGTATATGGGCGCTTTGTTTGGTTTCTTTCTTTCAATAGTTTCCTTTAATTCGTTCCTTCTTTGTGAGAGCATCGCCGCTCTGGCACCCTTATATATGTCTGCTTTGTTTCTAGAGCCTCCGAAAAGTGCCTGATAGACTCGTTTTGTCGTCGAAGGGGTAATGTTTCACCGCACCGGCCGAGCTATATAGCGTATAGCTTTGTCACCAAACTCGAGGCTAACTCGAGGCCCCCCTCCTTCTTCACTCCGCTTTTCTTTTTCTTCCGCTGCCCCGACGTCGACACAGTAGGCAACTGGGAACTTTGCTCTTCTTGTTGTTGTTGGCTTTATTCCTTTAAGCTTCGTTGCGCGCCCTAGTATTGGAAGTGTCCACTGTATACCGCCACGGGCCATTTGGAGGAAAGACTGCCTTCCGGCAGTCCGAGCGAGGCGGCAAGAAAAATGGACGTCGGCGGTCGCAGTGCGGATCCAGAAGTACTTGGCTGTGTCCCCTCCCTCCCTCCACTCCTCTCTCCGTATGCCTCCTCTCCCAAGAGCCAAGTGCAGCCAAATGGGGTCGTTTGTAACGGCGGTGCCCGCAGTTTTTACGTCGCCGGGTTATGAACCGCCGCTTGAAAAAAGCACATTCGTCCGCCGCCACGCTGCGTTTCGAGTGGACTGCGGAGTTCATATAGGTGCACACACGGTTGCGGGCGGCTTGCTCGATATTTTGTTTATTTATTTATTTGTGAGACCCTCAATGTAGATGGTTGTACATTGCAGACGGGAGGGGCGAGAATACATTGCAAGAGTAAAAAAAAAACGAATACAGGATTACTATCTAGGAATTCACAGTGCAAGGAACAAAAGAAGATATCGAAAAAACTAGGAATATTTACATTACCGAAAAAAAAAACATAATATGAAGTAACTATATATATATACGCAAACAGTACGCTTTACCAAGTAAACAATGTTTTCGTGAATAAGTATGTAATTATACCGTTTGATACCATACATTATTTCATGTTGAGTGCATTCTTAAAACGAGTGGGGTGACTGATGCTTCCTAATGATGCAGGTAGATTATAGTTCGTGCCGTCGGAGTTTGTACTCTCTTCACCGTAAATGGCATTATACGGTACGTGCCGGGTTTTCGTGCATAATTGAGCTCGACTCGTCGTTTTATGATGTTGGGAAATGCTTCACCATCGCCGCACTCGTTCATGCGGGCATCGACGTACGGCGACGACGCTGCCGTCTCGAGTGCTCGGTTGCGATGGCATGAATGTGGAGGAGTCTCAAGACACCGGGATGTGTCCTGGCTAAGCATTTTGATTTAGAGGCATGTCTTATCTTATGCCCTATTCGGTGCTTTTGATACATACCGCAACAGCAAGTGATGTACGATTCTCGGTGAACATTTGAAATGTAATGCTACAGAAAGTCATAAGTCCATTTCTCGTTATCTACTGGACACTTGCTTATAACGGATTAATGTAATTGCTTTTATGCCTCTAAAGTGCGTGTGTTTTTGTTTGGATGTAGTTGGCCACATAGTATGTCACCCAGCTTTTACGCTGGCAGAACCGTGTTGTCTATGAAGTCATTTACGGCTTCAATGGGAACAACAATACGGATCAATCAGGTATACTTGCTTGTAAAACCAAGCATGTGTAGTATAGTCTGGCGAACGTAGATATAAGTGTGAACAAGCAATCGAACAACCTAACAACTAAGCAAACCCGCCGTGGTTGCTCAGTGGCTATGGTGTTAGGCTGCTGAGCACGAGGTCGCGGGATCGAATCCCGGCCACGGTGGCCGCATTTCGATGGGGGCGAAATGCGAAAACACCCGTGCACTTAGATTTAGGTGCACGTTAAAGAGCCCCAGGTGGTCGAAATTTCCGGAGTCCCCCACTACGGCGTGCCTCATAATCAGAAAGTGGTTTTGGCACGTAAAACCCCATTAAAAAAAAAAAGCTAAGCAAATAAGCTAAACAATCAAAAGCGCACGGGTCACTCCATGGCGAAACACCACCGAATACCGACTCACTTTAACCCGCCGCCATTGTGAACGTATTACTGCATCTGCGTAGTACATTGACTCTTCTTCTCCACGCGAAAGGCGTCGATCCCTTTATCCGACGCGTGATGTCATCCGATATGTCCGTAGAACATGCTCGATCTTCCTCAGGTAACTGTCCCGTATGGATGTTTATCTATCACGCGCTCTATTATGGCGCGAGGAAGGCACATACGCCACCTCTGTCCGCTCGCGTCTTTATCGCGCGCTGCTTGGCTTGGCGCGGAGAGAATCGAGTCACAGCCATGGGAAGCCCGATCACGCCTCCCTCGAAGCCGGCAGTGTCGATCCCCGTCCATCCGTCATAGGAGTGTGTACAGGGTAGGCCGGGGGCGCGTCGCGGCTGTATATGTGGCCACCGATGCGCGGAGGAGGCAATCTCGTCTCGGCGCCGATGCCTTATAGCCGTTGCCAGGTCGGATGGACTGTGCGTTAGGTCCATCTTATTCCGGGCGTTGCAGTGGGAAGGCTCGGAGAGGTTTCGCCGATGGGACGCTGCTGGGCGTTTCTTCGTGCATCAAAAGAATGGCGCGCTGACCGCCGGTAGGGACGCGGCTGGGCGCTCTTCGTGTATCGGAGTAACGTCACGCTTATTGGAGCAAACGCTTTGGAGAAGCGCTCAGCCATTGCGCTCCTCTAATCCAATGCTTTCATGAGTGAGAGAGAGAGAGAGGCGTGGGGAGGGGAGAGTGGCAAGGAAAGTCAGGGATGTTAACGAGACGCATGTCCGGTTTGCTACCCTGTACTGGCGGGAGGGGTAACAGGATGCCCTCATGACTTGTCTAAAATTAAAGGACCTGAAAAGATAAGACACCCTGCTACGTCTACTATAATGTGCGAGTGAGCTATCTCTTGCCTTCGCCTTCTCCTTTCTTTCAATTCGTAAGCATTTGTATGCCTACCAACGAGGAAACCCGCTCGTCCGTCCGTCCGACCGTCACGTAAGACGATCGCTTTCAATATAGGGCCCGCAGCAAAGAGCGAATCGGCCTTCGTGCTGCCTGTCGCTTGAACGCGAACTAAGCGGCGAGAACACAGTGCACACGAAGCTATCAGCGCTCGGCAGAGTATGTCCCCATCGCAGATCGCTTTCAAGATAGGGCTCGCGCGGCCGCGCCTTACGTAGCCGTCGCCGGAGTACGGTTGATCACGGTTGATAACGATTCGCATGGAGAGGAGGCAGCGTCATCAGCCGCGTCTACGTACGAGGTCTGTATACCAAGCCTGACGCTGTTCAATCACGTCACGTACCACAGCATGCATCGGCCAGCGCTCATATTCCCCGAAGCAGCGGCATCTTCCAAACGCACCATCATCTATAGCATCAGTAAACATTGCGACTATACTGGCCTCTTCGTCGTCTCATGTTGGTCTCAGTTAACCTTTCGGTGTTATTTAAACCGCGCTTCTCCGTTTCACGATTCTTTCACGTTGTTTCTCGCAATTATAGCGAACGCAGCAGCATGCGACGACGAAACAGCAGGCCATTAGTCGCAAATGCTCATGCATCATTTGGATAACTCTCACAGGAGAGGCTCGCGCAGCGGCCGCCAGGTACTCCCTGTCGGTCCCTGCGTGGGAGACGCCCACTGCGCGCTGACGTGCGTCCTGCAGGACTTTTATTAAAGTTTTTCCAATCCAATCCAATTCAGCGTTCAATTTATTTCT
Source organism: Dermacentor andersoni (assembly GCF_023375885.2). Classification (NCBI taxonomy): domain Eukaryota; kingdom Metazoa; phylum Arthropoda; class Arachnida; order Ixodida; family Ixodidae; genus Dermacentor; species Dermacentor andersoni. Next base: position 53,451,152 of record NC_092819.1, on the reverse strand, counting down.
CTTAATACTTCAACCCCTCTCACTCCCCCTTAACCTCCCTGCCTGTTCTTGTTTCTATATATATATATATATATATATATATATATATATATATATATATATATATATAATGCCCCGTGCGCTAGACCGGCTCAGAAATGAGTAAAAATCACAGAAGGATTAGCGGTGCGCGACTTGTCTGTGACACGCCGCCGCTCCTCGTGCGCGACCTGCAGCTTGTGAGAGTGCGCAACTCTCACGCGTCCCCTGATAAGTTGTTTTCTCGCATAGCTCCCGTTTCCCGTAATCCGGCTTCGCCGCGTGGCTTTACTGCGGCGGTCGGTATGCTTGCGGGGTAGTACGAGAGATGGCGCGAATGTTGCTCTGCTAACGCCACCTAACGGCGGGGTTACTTGCGTGCCAAAAGGAGAAGGTTCTTCCTTTTTGGCTCGGGCTCGGAAAGCGGCGCGTACTTTCTGCGCGTGCGCCGATCCATGCTTCTGCGAGACCGTCTCGCGAGGCCTACCCCGAAATGGACGAACGCGATCGTTCGAACGCGCCACCGTTCGCGTGACCGCACGCGCGAACGACCAGGCGTTGGTGTCCAGCATGGGGCGAACATATTCGCTCGTTATCCGGTCGCGGTGAGTCGGACTTCCGCGATTTGTCGCGCGCCCATCGGCATGTTTTGTGGATAGTAACTCGGCTAGCAGGCATTAGTCTATGAAAGGTGAAGTAAATGCCTTTGTGATTGTTTGCACTACTGTGTTTTCGTTCCTTTGCACCAAGAGCACGGGTGAGAACCCCACAAGCTTTTGCTGACGCCGTGGGGTCGGTGAGACGAAGTACATGTATCTAGAGCTTTACGTCCAAGACACGCTTCAAGAAGAGCGAGAGAGAGAAGAATCGTAGAGCTGCATAAATTCGAACCATAGAGGACACAATAAATACGACGAAGCACGGCGTCTTGCGCTGCCCCTATGCGCCGTACTCATAACAACTTCATTACGTGCCTTTCCTCGCCTCTAATTCTGCTCCCCCGACTCGTCGCGTAATTCCGTCGCGCGAAGGGCGTCAACACGCAACGCCGCAGAAGCTTTATTGCAGGTTTCCCAGTATACCCCCCATGGCGCATACACCGCGTCTGCGAGAAAATGATGGTACATACACTCGGCGCTCCGCCTTGCAAGACGCGGCTAGTATCATCATCGCCCGTACTACCCGTACAAAACCACTTGTTCCGGTGACCCAGGGCGGGCAGGTCAAGCGGTGCGTCGATTTCGTGCGACAAGCGTCGTACTCGGCTCGCTCAGCCGCACGAAACTAACGACGCGTTCTTCTTTGTACACACACGTTATAACGACGCCCAAATGTGTTGTTCCCCGGCCTGTTTCCGTGCTTCTCTTTTGAACTCTGGCTCGGCTTTATTATACGCCGTCGTTGTCTTCACGGCCGTCCACCATCGCAATTCAACAAAAATACAAGGGCAGCGCGACAGGGCGTAGCGCCGCGCGCGGCTGTTACGCGGAGCGCAGCTGCTGGAGGTCAGCACCGAAATTGCGCCCGCGACCCTGCAACCCCGAGCGTCACCTCAGACCCTGTTGTCGTCCCGTCTCTCTCTCTCTCTCTCTCTCTCTCTGTGTTTGTATGTATGAGAAAGGGTGTGTGTGTCCGAATTTTTGTTTGTTTGTGTGTTCGCCCTTTTGTGAGCGTTATCTTTCTAGCTGCCCTCGGAGTGTACGCCACCGCCACTGACTGAATTCTCGCGCATCACATTGGAACCGGTCCCGCTACGCGATAAAGCGAAAACTAGCATTCTTTATTTTTTTTTTTTGTAGGCAGCGTTGTTGTTTAATTCCTGGGTGTGACTGTTTTCTTTTCTTACGGCGGTGATGTTGCTTGGTCTTTCATTTCAATCCGCGCGACCAAGAGATTCGCGGGATGCTGGGTAACAGAAGGCGCCGTCCGTAAATTTGAACGCGTCTGTCTATATCTCTACTCGTATCTGTGGTGCTTTCTTGTTTCTTATAGACAGCCATTCTCGCTCTCTCTCTCTTTACATTTCTATTTATTTATTTATTTATTTATCTCTTTTTCTTTTCTTCTTTTTAGTGGGGTTGCGGCAAAACGCACATACGTAAGTCATGTTCGCGCCTAGTTACAAGTAGGAAAACCTTGCTCGAAACAATGTGGGACCTGTAAGAAAGAAAAGAACTGAATGCTCGGCACTATTGCTTCAACATTTTCCTCATTGTTGACTCGACCCTTACTTTATTTTCCCCTTTTCTTTGAATCCCATTCGGTTCTGGCTTCTTTCTTCTGTTCATTTTCGAAACATTCGTACCGTTCTTATTTCCACGCTACCTTTCTTTTACGTCATTTGTTCCGCATGCTCGTGCTTTTGCGGGCGGTATCAGGGGTAGGCTCTTGCGCAAGCCTTACTTGGCCGAGAGCGGCCGGATGTGGCGGTGATTGAGTGAGAGACGTGGGGCTGTGCGCCAATCGTTAACCACGCATGCCTTCTCATTCCGCGTCTCTATAGCTCTCGCTTCTTCTTGTTCTTCTGCTAATCTCCTCCGTTTTTCCTCCTAAAAGAACAATGTGCTTCACAGCAAAGCGGCGACTCGCAACATTAGGCACAGCCCCCGGTACAACAGTGCGCTCCGTGGTATAGAAGTGCGCAAATGGGGTGGGGGAGAGGAGGGGGGGTTTGCGCCGTGCCGGTCGGCGCATCGGCGCGCGCGGAATGGCCCGCGCGTTCGAGACGACGTCGAGTCGGGACGTCCCTCCCTCCCCATTCGACCCCTCCGGGGCCCAGCTTATAGAAGAGCCGGGCTCTTCGCTCCATGTTGCCGGTCCGTTAACAGGAGTGCACGATCTATCTAAGCATCCGAGAACAAGACCTCTCACTGTTTTGTACGCGCGGCGCGCGAGCGAAGGGTCATTTTGTCTCCAACTGCCGCGTCGTCGTTTTGGCGTGCTTGTCGCTTTTGTTGCGCTGCCGAGAGCGGCCGACCCGCTCCGTGGCCGCCCCGTTGTGTGGGGGCTGTCGCCTTGTTCCGTCTGGGACAAGAGGAAAGACCGGAACGCCAGGCGAGCAGAGTACCCCTCTCGAAATTTTTTTGTCTACTGCCGCGCGCTGCTCGCGCTGGGTGGCTTTCCGGTTTGACCCGCGACTTGTGACGTCGGAGTGGCGCGTACTGTTACGACGAGTGAAGGCGGGTCATTGATCACGACGGCCCAGTTGAAACTGCCAGTTCTTTTTCTCGTCGGCAGTTCGGAATTACGCGAACCCGGTTTGCGGTGAGTGAAGTCTTCGCGAAAGCAAACTGTGACAACGGCCACGTGCATCTATCTACCTGGTGTCGCAGGGGCGTAAAATTGCAGTTGCCATGCGCCTGTGATGAACTACGCAATATGGCTGTATCCTACTGTTCCACCGCCATGATGGCGATAACGGGCGATTTGTTACATGTCAACAAGCTGTTGTTCAGTCCGAAAAAAAAAAAAAAAGAGCGACAGTATACCGCTTCAATGGGTGGGAGCTGGCTCTGTTAGTTTTGTGGTGGATCTCTACCGGTATGCGCAAGATGACGGCGAACTTGTGCCAATGCTATCCCTTCGACGACGTCCCTGCGGCACTATAGCATAAAGGAACGAAAGAATCAACCTCGCTAATTCTTGTCCTTTTCTTGCCCCGAAAGCGACGCAAAATAAGAGAGAATACTTTGACGCGTGAGAGGTTGCACAGGCGTACAAGGTCTGAGGTTTTGGCGTGACAGGGAAAAAAAAAAAAAAACATATGGAGCCAGTTTCGCCTTCGTTCTTTCTCACACTAACCAAGCCTTGTCCGCAAAATGAAAGCCGATTAAGTTTTTAAACAAAGCTAGATCCTTTGAAAGAGTAATTAACCATTCTATGCAGATTTAGTGTTGCTCCTTATAGGGCCATCTTAAAAGATCGAAGGCCACCTTTCGTCCTGAATATTTTGCGCATGTGCCCGGTATAGTTCCGCTTCCTCACTATGGAGACAAAAGCAAGAGGCACATACGCGCATGCGGGCAGGGCCGCCTGTCCGCCTCTCTCGCCTGCAGACTCTATGAATCTCCCAGCTCGCTAAGCGGAATCTATATATAGTCCAGAAAAAGGCTTATGAACCCGGCCTCTCGAGCTTGGACCCCGCTTGATTTACAGGGCACGCAGGGGGCCCGCGAGCACAGCCAAAACACATGGTGCCGTCAAGCTTGCGCGTGTTCCTTTACGCTTCTTTTCGTTCCTCTTCGTTATCCTTTTTTTTCTTTATTTTCATAGCTGGTTGGGTGTGCGCGTGTGTATGTTGGGGGAAGAGGTGGGGGGAGGTGGCGAGAGGGGCGCGGGGATTCCAAGTACGGTATGCACCACTCGACAATGTACCTCCGTTCGCTTATGTGTTAGCAATCTTCTTTTTGAAATGTTGGTTATATACGAATATTTTTTTCTCTTTCTCTGGTCGCTTTTACTGGTGGGGATACGTCCTTGCGCTCACGTTCCCCTCGGCTTGTTTCCTCAAGATGGCTGCTGCTGCTGCTGCTGCTGCTGCACCAAGTGGAGTTCGCGTGCATCGCACCGATGCCCACAGTGCGCCAGGGCTTGGGGTGGGAAACGGGGGGGGGGGGGGGGTCAAACTCCCTTTGTTTATACTGCGAGGGCCGCCAAACAGGCCGCTCTAGCGGCTGAGCCAGCGGAAACCTCGGGGCACGCCTGTCGAACATGGCTGACGGAGGGCGACCAGTGGAAGAGGACAAAGAAAGGGCGCGCAAGGAGGGGGGAGGCAAACGCGGCGTTGATACTGTTGTTGTTGTTGCTGTGGTGCTCCTTCTTCTCATTCTCGTTTTTCTACTTGTTCTCCTTCTCGTACTTGTTCATTTTTTTTGTTCCTCTTCATTTCGTCGTTTTCGACGTACGTTTCCGGCACTGGCGCGGGCCAGCGGCGCTGCTTGCCGCTGCAGCACGTCTTGCTGCGGGTAGGAGACGGGGAGAGGTGAGGGTCAGGAGGAACGGAAGGACGGAGACATGTTTTCTCATTTGGGCCGCGTGTGGCACCGGAAAATCAATTGTAGCGGGAAGGAACGGACAGCGGTGCAGGCGTTTGTCACGGTGCTCGACGTGCCTGCGGCTGGCTAGCTTGGCGTCTCGACGTCGCTTATAGGGACCCGGGGTCGAATTCAGAAACTTTCTCGTTAGTGAAGTATGTTTGCAATTGGCCGCGTCCGCCTTCGCTAATAGTCAGTTTTAGCTTGTACGTATAATGCGCTATACCTTTTACGGAATACCGGGTTTATCGGAGAGGTGCAGGGCAGTATAGCGATAGTAGGAAAGCTCGTAGCGACCTCTGGAGCGTTTTTTCCAACTACAACGTGTTTTAAGACGTCCTTTGCCGCGTCAATGTTATCGTCTACAAAAAAGTAACATTAAAGTACTGCACTTTAACGATTATGTTGCTATAACGTTTTACGCTAGCTCTGAAAGTAGAATATTTAAATCACTGCAGCATTAGTTTTGCGTGCTCTCTGGTTAGACGCTACAGTAAAGGTTTTGAGTAGTGCATGGGCGTGAGGGCGAAGAAAGTGGGAAATACATAGCGCTCTTACTTTCCCCGTATTCTTCTCACGCTCTTGCTCTATCCAAAACCTTTGCTATGGCATACCAACAGGCCCAAATTGCCACGATGGTTATAACACGGCGTCACCAGGCAGGAGGTGGACTGTATTCTTTAAGAGTCCACCTAGTGGACTGTTCATTTCGGCTGCTGCTGATTGGATGCAGCTGTACGAACGAGGAGGAGACGAGCAGCTCCAGCCAATCGGCAGCGGCCCAAATGGACAGCCCACTATAGGTGGACTCCTACAGCATACCTCCCCAGATGTCGCTACGAGCGTTGTTGGTGCCGTAGACTTCTCCTGGAACACGGTAATCCGCAAACGTTAAGAAGTTAATGGATAAACTAGAACTCTCTAATGTGTTCAACATCACGATTTACTGGTAGTTCCTATTGCGAATAGTTCCAGCGTAATTTTTTTCTCTCTCTTGCTAATAACAGCCCTGGCTATACGCGTGGGCTGTAGTAGATGACGTCGCTAGTAGTCAACCGTGTGTAGGCTGTGGGAAGTGTGTACGTCTGCGTGTTTGGCCCCCTAGGATTGAAGCTTTTTTCACCGCAGCATTGTAAGTGTACTGCGCGGGCTTTTTTAAAAGGTCGGGTATTGCGTATATGCGTCTGTGTTATCAATTCACAGACAGAGATGATTTTCTGTATTTGAGTTTCGAGAGGAATAAATGGAGTTTGGGAAGGTTATGCGATGCGTGGGGAGCAGGTAGCAGGGAGCCGGTCTCTTATAGAGTGTTGGGGTCTCGGTGCTGACGCCCGTTATTGCAACTGGGTCGCAAGCCCCAAGGGTAGCGTTGGCCTGGCGGCCTGGGGCACTGGAAGCATCCGAAGGTCCCGGCAAAGCAAGAGAAGACTGGTAACAGAACAACTTGTTTATTCTAACATAGCAAAAGAGCGGCTGGTCAGGTCGACCGAAGTGGAGAGACGGGAGAGCACGTAACTCAACAGTACAAATCGGAGCCTCTCTCCTGGCGTCCGGGGGCAGCTGCTCTTATACTCTCGGCGTCGCGGGCCAGAAGGAAGGTCACGGGATGAGCCCACGCGACGGCGGAGCATGAGCCCACGCGACGGCGCGCACGGTCGAGCCGAGAGACATGTTGAGCCGAGTGTAGTGACGCATCGCTAACCCGCCGACGGACAGACCTCCTGGCACCTCACTTGGGGAGCTCCGCTCCCCGGCTGCCGCGCATTGACAAGCGTGGGCACACACACACACACGCACACACGAAGACACGTGGCACTGAAACACGCCTGGACACGCTTGGCGGGGAGGCGTTGCGGCGGCGTCGAACGGGCCAAAATGTCCGCCGCTTTGAACGAAGCCCCGGCGTCCGTTGCATCCGCGCCGGCATTACCGCGCGTTGTAGGCGAAACGTAACAGACCGCCCCGCCGGGGGAAGGAGATCCCGATGGTCAGGGGACTGCATCCGCTGTCCGGAGGGATGTCGCTCGATGATGCTCATAACCGAAGTCGGGCGTCCTTTGGCGTTTCTTGAGCGCAGCGCACAGAGAAGGCCTCGTTCTCACGTTCAGGTGCACACAGGACACTGCAAAGTGACTTCGGGAGAGTTGACATTTTTGTTCTCGTTTCCGGCAAGCGTTAGAACTACGCCGAAAGTCAACCGCTCAGTCAGCAAGCACGGCACAACCCTCACTAAGCCCTGCCAGGCTCTTTCCCCTTTTATACTGCTGCCTAGTTCCTTACAGTAGTTTAGCAGCACTCAGAACGCGTCCACAAATCGGAAAATTGCACTAGAAAGCACATCATCACTTTGAAACACTACACAAAAGCAATAGGTTAAAAATCCTGCCTCAGGAAGAAAAACATCAGTAACAAGCAATTTTGAGGCTGATTCCCACGTTAGGGGCTTCGACTTAAGCCATCGGCGTTACCGTTGAGACTCCCCTTTTTGTAACGCACCTCAAAGGAATATTGTTGCAAAGCGAGGCTCCAGCGCAGGAGGCGGCCATTTTTGGGAGAGATGGTCTGCAGCCATTGGAGAGGGCAGTGATCCGTCTCAATGATAAACCTCGAGCCAGCTAGGTAACATGACAATTTCTGAACGGCCCACACGATACACGCACACTCTTTCTCGGTGGCGCTATACGCCTGCTCACGACTCGTCAGCTTACGACTAGCATATACAGGACGGGGTGTTCTACTTCTCCATTTTCCCGTTGGCACAGTACAACGCCCATGCCTCGCTCACTAGCATCACACTGAACAACGAACCCTTTTGTGTAGTCGGGCGATCGTAGCACAGGCTGGCTTGTTAGGGCGCTCTTTAGGGCGCTAAAAGCTCTTTCCTTTGTCTCATCCCAGACGACTGTTTGCGGCTCTGTCTTTCTTAGAGCATCCGTCAAGGGAGCCGCGATATCAGAGTACCTGGGGATGTACCTCTGATAGTAGCCGGCGACACCTAAGAACGACCGAATATCGGTCTTCGTGCGCGGTTGCGGGAAGTCTCGCACAGCGGCCACCTTTATTTCAGAGGGGCGGCGACGACCCCGACCAATCATGTGTCCGAGGTAGACAACCTCGGCCTGTGCTAACTGGCACTTGGGAGCCTTGACTGTCAAGCCCGCATCGCGCAGGCGGGTTAGCACTGCCCGCAAGTGCGCCATATGCTCAGGCCAGGATGCGGAGAATATCGCTACGTCGTCTAGATACGGTAAAGCGAATTCTTGCTGTCCCCGCAACACTTTATCCATGAGGCTTGAAAAGCAGTATGGCGCGTTCTTCAAACCAAAACTCAAAACTTTAGGACGGAATGTCCCCATTGGTGAAATGAACGCCGCATACCTACTAGCCTCTTCTGTAAGTGGAACCTGCCAATAACCCCTGACAAGATCTAGGGTGGAAATAAACTGAGCGCTACTCACTCTCTCAAGGCGCTCCTCGATGTTAGGGATCGGATAAATTTGATCCTTAGTGATGGAATTAAGCCTGCGGTAGTCGACGCAAGGACGAGGTTCCTTGCCCGGTACCTCAACTAAAATCAAAGGGGAGGTATAATCACTCTCACCCGCCTCAATAACACCGAGCTGTAGCATTTTCTTTACCTCAGCCTCCATAATATCGCTCTGGCGGGGTGACATCCGGTACGCCTTGGATCGTACTGGCTCTGGGGAGGTAAGTTCTATGTCATGAGTAAGGACAGAAGTCCTACCAGGCCTCTCAGAGAACAGACCTTGAAACTCTTGTAAGAGCTGGTGTAGTTCGGTTTTCTGCTCAGGCGACAGCGATGCTTTACTTATTAAGTCACTAATGACTTGATCGGTGTCTTTCCTGTTCGTCACTGAGCCTAGTCCCGGAAGCTCGACCGGAAGCTCTTCTAACTTTCCCGCATCGGGAATTTCCTCTCCAGTATCTGGTGCCTTTAACGCTACAGGCTCAATTTTATCCCGTTCGGGCGTGCTCTGAATACCAGCTTGCTGCGCCTCTGACCCTTTTTCATCGTTCAACAACGTCGACCCCGCAACCACCGCCTTTGCGGCGAGCTCCCGAACCTTCGATCTGGTTAAGGCCTGAACGCTAGCCTCACCAAACAAAAGCCCCTTCTCGCGCAGGAGGTGATCGGACCTGTTCGAAAATAGGTACGGGTACTGGGGGGGCAGCATAGATGACACTGCGGCCTCCGTCTCAAGTGCTCCGAAAGGTCCTTCAATAAGCACTTTTGCTACCGGCAGACACACGCTATGAGCTTCCACTGCTTGCTTGATCCATGCGCACTCGCCCGTGAACATATCGGGTTCTACGTAAGAGGGGTGAACTACATCCATTGTAGCTGCGGAATCGCGAAGCACTCGGCACTCTTTCCCGTTCACGAGGAGGTCTCGCATGTAAGGCTCGAGAAGCTTCATGTTCTCGTCAGTGCTGCATAAAGACAAAAACACGACTTTTGGTTTTGTTTCTGGACACTGCGCCGAAAAGTGACCCGGCTTCTGGCACGTATAACAAACGCGCGCTTGCCTCGTCTCGAACCGCTTTCTGCGTTCGGCTTCGGTTGCCGCCGTCTCCGTACGTTCGGTCGGACTGCTTTCACTCGCATCCGAACTACGTGTGTCCCCCTTTGCTCTCATGGGCGTGAACTTTGGCCTCTCAAACTTGGAGCCAAATTCACCCTTTTGACCGTCCTTAGCTCCACGAGCCCGACGCGTCACAAACTCCTCGGCTAACTCAGCGGCTCGAGCCACCGTACTAACGTCTGGCCTATCCAAGACCCAGTACCGCACGTTCTCAGGTAACCAACTATAAAACTGTTCTAGCCCGAAACACTGCAGAACTTTCTCGTGGTCACCAAACGCTTTCTCTTCTTTGAGCCACTCCTGCATGTTTGACATAAGCCTGTACGCAAACTCTGTATATGACTCACTTTTGCCTTTCTCATTTTCCCGAAACTTCCGACGGAACGCCTCCGCTGACAGCCGGTACTTTTTTAGCAGACTCGATTTCACTTTGTCGAAATCCTCTGCCTCCTCTCTCTCCAAGCGAGCGACTACGTCGGCCGCCTCGCCGGGTAGCAAAGTGAGCAAGCGCTGTGGCCACGTTTCCCGAGAGAACCCCTGCTTCTCGCACGTTCGCTCAAAGTTAACCAGGAACAAACCAATGTCCTCTTCAAGCTTAAACGGCCGCATCAGGTCAGTCATTTTGAACAATACTCGTTCTCCTGCACCGTGTGCCTGACTTCCATTACGAGCGCGTTCCATCTCTAACTCGAGACGCTTCATTTCCAAAGCGTGTTGACGGTCGCGCTCTCTTTCTTTCTCTTGTTGCTCTCGTTCTATCTGTTCTTTACGTTTGCGCTCATCTTTCTCTTTCTGTTCTTTAAGTTCACGCTCCTGTCTTTTTGCAGTCTCCCTCTCCTCAATGGTCTCAAGGCATTCCGACAGCTCGTCATCCTCAGCTTCTAACTCAAGAATAGCCCTTAGCAGTTCTGGTTTTCTGAGTTTGTCTGAGACATCCAGACCCAACTCTCTTGCAAGCTCCAGCAATTTCGGTTTGCGCAACGACTTCAAATCCATGGCTGCTCTGAATACTGCTTTCTCTACTGCCTACTATTGTCTTGCCGCAAACTAACCCGGCAGCAACGACAACCACAATTACCAGCTCTGTTTCTGACACTAACAAAAGCCTGGCAAAACTCAGAAGAAGAAAGTCCCGCACTCACCAAACCTCGCAGCCAAGAATTCAGCGCAGTCGTTCCGCTGCAGGCAACCAGTCATCACACAGGGCTCGTTGCACTGCTCCCGGATGGTCGTTGTGCTGCTCAGCATACATTCAACCGCATCTCTTCGCTGCTGGCCTCCGTTGTCGCGATCTCACCGCTGGCAACCAGTTGTAGTAATCGCACCGCTGGCACGAGTTGTTGGGGTCTCGGTGCTGACGCCCGTTATTGCAACTGGGTCGCAAGCCCCCAAGGGTAGCGTTGGCCTGGCGGCCTGGGGCACTGGAAGCATCCGAAGGTCCCGGCAAAGCAAGAGAAGACTGGTAACAGAACAACTTGTTTATTCTAACATAGCAAAAGAGCGGCCGGTCAGGTCGACCGAAGTGGAGAGACGGGAGAGCACGTAACTCAACAGTACAAATCGGAGCCTCTCTCCTGGCGTCCGGGGGCAGCTGCTCTTATACTCTCGGCGTCGCGGGCCAGAAGGAAGGTCACGGGATGAGCCCACGCGACGGCGGAGCATGAGCCCACGCGACGGCGCGCATGGTCGAGCCGAGAGACATGTTGAGCCGAGTGTAGTGACGCATCGCCAACCCGCCGACGGACAGACCTCCTGGCACCTCACTTGGGGAGCTATGCTCCCCGGCTGCCGCGCATTGACAAGCGTGGGCACACACACACACACGCACACACGAAGACACGTGGCACTGAAACACGCCTGGACACGCTTGGCGGGGAGGCGTTGCGGCGGCGTCGAACGGGCCAAAATGTCCGCCGCTTTGAACGAAGCCCCGGCGTCCGTTGCATCCGCGCCGGCATTACCGCGCGTTGTAGGCGAAACGTAACAAGAGCAACAGAGTGGTACTGCTAAATACACATATTGGTAAATGCACAGTGCGCTACGAATAGGAAGTTCGTAGACGAACAGACGATGGAATCAGCTGACGCATGGCAGGGGCTTGAGTTTCACACCGGACATTATGTGTTGCTGGAATAACAAGTCCTTTATTTTTTTCGGTAACATGGCGCAGCAATTGGTATAAAGCACGACATACAGTTGCGAAAAAAACTTGCGTTGCCCTCTACAACCCTGCACTTTCATACAACTACATCAGCGTGGCAGCGTTATTAACGACAACGCTTGTCTTCAACAGCGAGCGGCTGCAGGCCGAACACCGTCCTTTAGCGACGGCCCCGCGTTCCAACACGCCGGGACAGTTAAGTGGCGCAGCTGCACTTTATGACGCCGCCGCATTGGCGCAGCAGCAGTGCCGGTGTCGATGCTGCTAGACGCCGTGCGCCTGCGCTCTTGTTTTCCCGGCATCCTTCCCCACCAGAAGGCGCTGACATCGCGGAATAATGCTCGGCCCTTGTGCGAGAGAGCCCGTCTTAAGACCTCTTTCTTGCGTTGCTGCCTTTTTTTTTTGTGCTTCTTCTTTTCCCGTTTGCGTTGCTTTGTCTTCCCTCGCGTTTTTATCGTGTGCGTTAGCCGAGGAAGAGAGCTCTTGCTCCACGCAGCGATGACGAGGAGTCCGACGTGTCACCAACTTCTGTCGCCCCCCTCGAAGGCTGCGGGAGGGGGGGGGGGGTATACGGCGAATGCATCGTACCGAGCCCGGCTCCGTAATGACGAACGCCGTCAGCGGGCGTGGCACTTTCGCCGAGTGTATCTCGGGCGTGCTCTCCTCCTGTCTGCACGTTCCAGTGCGGGAGCGATTGCGGATTTCTATATACAACTTCCGGGGGCAGCGCTGACTGCTTAAAAGGGACACTTCAGTGTCTGTAAGTTTAGCTTGGTTCGATATCCTCGGCCTTGTTCTTAGATCTCACAAACACGTATGGTGTCACGAAAACGTCTCTGTCCTAAATATAACGTGCACTTGCGTTTCTTCATCAAAGATAACCGTAATCAATTACCTTGATTAGAGGGTGATTTAGCCTCAGTTTGAGCTGTGGATGGTGCGCAGTAATGGGTAAACTTCTAAACCGGCGCCTTTCAGTTTTTGAATCCATAACTCCCCCCACCCTCCGATCAGAAGAGTTGCTGCAAATATCCGCACTGAAACCTAGGCTAGAGACACGCTCTCCAGGTCGACCTCTTCTCCTTTGTCTTCATTAATATCTTCTCCTTCTCCTATTCCTCCTAAAACGCAATGAACTTAGCTAAATTTTTCTCTATAGAATAAAGAACCGTACAAAAAAAAAAAAATAAGAATAAGATAAAACTGAAATCTCATGGGGTGTGGCTATAAGGCCGAGGAATGGGAGCTACGAAGTGCCACCGTAGACATTCCTCCGAAACATAAAATCTCATTAACCCGGCATTTTTCAATTAGGGGATCGAAACGCGATACACGCGCTGTGGCCGTTCTTACGCGTTTCGAAGGGTCGTGCGCGTATACCTTTTCTTTGTCGTTTTGCACTTGCCCATATCGTCGCTTCCCGCGTAGTATCGATCGGATTCGCCGTCCCATTAGAACAAGAGACAAGCCACGTGCCGCGTACGGGACGACGTCCGCAGACACCCTCGCCAATTTCCCCGGCGTTCGGTCGCTTCCGCTCCTATGCTTTACCCGCCTCATTACCTTTTTAACGTGCAGAATAACGTGTGCTCGGTCCGCAACCTGCGCAACTTGCAGTATGGCCCGGTGTCCTCGTCTGTGCAGAAGTAGCAACAAGGGTAATCAAATATGGCGAAAAAAAAAAGCACACACGCAGAAATAGCATTGCGTTTGTCTAAGTGCCATATAATCTCTTCAGCTATGTCCGCTCGGTTTATGTACGTCGAGGAATCGCATATGCGCAGAGTTGCTCGTACAAAGCCGAGTATGATTTATGCATGCCGGGATGGTGCTTGCTGTACAATCGCTTTAGCTTTCTTTTTCATATATTTCTTTTTAAAATTTGACATGAGTGTAGATGCTGCCGGGGTTGGTAGTTGCCGGTAATTCACTTTGTCTTAACGTTAGGGACATGTGTACTAAGCGCGCGTAGCGGTTGAAGAAAAGGAAAAAAAAAAAGACCAGAAAAGAAAAAGGCGAGTCAGCAGCGGTTGACATCAAAGATAAGATCTTCGTGGGTGCATTAGCGCACCGTATGGTTTGTTGTTTATTTTTTTTATGGTTCTTATTCTGGAGGGAAGAGAGGTTCCCGCAGAAGACCTTGTATTTCTTTCTTCGATGATTACATTAATACTTTTATTTAACTTTTACTTTGCTTTACTTTATTTATATTTTTAGCCTGCTCTATTTTCGGGATAGGCCCGTGTCTTTAGACTGCACTTTATCCTTGGTCGGCCAATGTATTTCGCTGAGTAAAGCCAAACATCCGGTTCAAGTTCTAGGCTCGCGCACCTTGAACGAATGCATCTGGGTTTCCTTTCGGCGTTCTTTTTTTTTCCTCGCTAATTACGCATTATTGCTGCCCCGTACATATAACTTGGTGCGTCTTCGTCTTTATTGTCTCTTTTCCAAGCTTCACTTTGACTCATTTTCCTTTGTGCTACGTGCACTATACAGAAGGCACCCGATTGGCTAGTTGACGAGACTGACATGCTTATATATAACCCAGATCCCGCGTAGGAACCCCAAGTCGATCTGAACTCGTCAGAGAAGACCTCGTCTTCAAAATAGCGCAAATATAAAGCGCGGAGAAAAACGGCAAGAGAATACGAGCTCCCTTCGTGCCCACAGTATGTTTACGGTACATTGAAACCTCGTTATAACGAAACATGGTATAACTAAGGAATGGATATAACGAAGTGAAATTTGCCGTGAATTTCTCATAGAAATTCATGGTGCAGTGCGTTCAATAATAGATATAACGAAGTAATAGATATAACGAAGTCATTCTGGCTCCCGCATCAACTTCATCATAACAAGGCTTTACTTTATGTATCAAAAGGCTCGCAGCGAACAGTTTCGTCAGTAGCCGTGCAGTGCACCGTCCGAGTCGCGATCGTGGCGCAGTTCGGTCACCAAACTGATGTTCCACTACTGGTTGACTCTTATGTGGCCCCCAAGCCACTCTGCACTTGAAGCACGTTTTGTGCGAATTTCGAGCGTTGACCGCCTGGGGGCAGCACTCACCCACCTCCTTCGTGGTGACCGTCGAAAGCTACAAGAGTAAAAGGAAGAAATAACTCGCGGACATTTCTTTAGATGGGCAACTTCATTTGTCCTGTCTCTAAATTTCAGTTTGCAGATTGGTCTATAGGCCTAAGTATCCCTGCATCATATACGAAATCATTTGGGGCTTCCACGTTAGGCTCGGGCCATGGCGCTTTATTGTTGGGCTGTATTTGATCCCATACGTGAAAAAAAAAAAAAAAAGAAGTGCGGTGCTAACTCTGTCTTTTTCTTATCTCTTCGCTGTTACATTCCCTTAAATTTCTTTATTATCCGAATTATTTATTGCAGTCGTCCGTTATATCTCATTCTTTAAGCCACGAACAGTTGATCACACACGTAGCGACGTCTCTGCGGAGAGGAGGTTAATACGACTGTTATTAGTTTGAGTTGATGCGTCTACCGCATTAGGTATGTAGCTCATTTTCGTCCTACCAATTTTTTTTTTGCGTTTCTTTTCTGTCCCTATGGCAATTACTTGTCTTACGTTTTTTTCTGACACCTTTTCTTTGCCCATATGTGCATCCAAGTGATGTGGAGCTGCCTCTGCCGACGATCACCATCGGCATCGAATAGCGCAGTTTTCAACAAGCTCCACTCCTGCAGCTTGTTTCAGTGCAACGTAAACGGATGCACCTCACTGTCAAGCTTCGAACGTGGTGATGCCTGTCCACAGCTCCTTTTATGAAAAGATTCGCGAGGACCTGCAGACCGCCCGCGTAGTCTACGTAGCCTCGTTTTTGGGGTGCGCGCGCTCGTAATCTACCACGTGACACGTCTTATTTCTTTCCTCGTTCCTCGACCTGCGTACGGCGCGTGGGAACCGGCTGGTCAGCGAGCCTTTATTTCTGCCGCCCGCGGAGATAGCTTCCGGCTGGGTGACCAAGTCTTCGCTCGCTTGCGCGGTGAGCTGGCATGATAACGCTGGTATGTGGAGGAAGTGCTGCTCGCACGTTGAGCCCTGATGCGGTGAAGAGATAAGGACGTTGCGATATGCCGCAGTGCGAGGCATGCGACGAGCCTGACACTCAAAGCGGAAGAAGGAGAGAGAGAGAGAGAGAGAGGAGTTGTAGGGGCAAGTCCGCGGAGTGGCTCATGAGAGAGCGATCGGAAGTTGATCTAATCGCCCGGTGTTAATTGGAGCGCAGTTTCCCGAAGTACTCCGCTAAGGGATCAATTATGTCAAGAACAGCAGTATTGGGAGTAATATCTTCTCTTCGCCGACCGATGCACATTTGAAGACCGGATCCGCGCATACTTCTGGAGTTCCTCGATGACGCGGCCTTTAATGCATGTGTCGTTGTCCGTATTTATGGGGTTTAATTCTTATCCTCTGTTGCACACTGAACAGGGAGCCTTAGGGGCGCAGTGACAGCAACACTGCAAGACTATAAACACGCTCACTCACTCACTCACTCACTCACTCACTCACTCACTAGTGAGGGAAAGGTCTATATATATATATATATATATATATATATATATATATATATATATATCCTTGCTATTACGCATGCGCCGTTCAGATTATTCTGCACAAACCTTAAAATGAAGCCTGTAATATATGTCCAGCGCCCAACCTTCAACTCTGTCTTTCTTCTCTCGGTTTTCTATTTTTTGTTTGCTGGCGTTTCCTGCTCAAATATACTCGCAAACACAAACATGCATGTAGACGCGCACGAGCTGCTACTGGGTGTCTAACCCGCGACCTTGCGCTCACCAGCAGAACGCCACGTCCGCTGAACTACCGCAGCATCTGTAAGTCGCACTGTTCAGTTAAATTTAATTATCAGATGGTAAAAATAATGAGAGAGGGACATTAAGCGCCATTGTTCAGCAGGGAAGCACGAACAGCCTTTATGTATATACATCTACACACGGAAAACTCGAAGCTTTCGCTTTCCGACATCTTTATCGGTATTTTTTTTCCTCTTCCATTTCGTGCTCACGTTAGAGCTGCACACACGTCGAACGAACGCATAAAGACAAACAAGGACAGAAGAAGCGAACTTCTGTGACGGGCGAATTAGCGGTCGCTCTTAATTCGCTGGTGGCGCACACAGTCCCTTTTTGTTCTCGACGAATACGCTGTCAGCTCGCACGTTCTTTTGTTTTCCGCGTTTGTCTAGGAACATCTGTCCTCGGTTCAGGCGCTTCCCGATGAAAAACAAAGAAGGCTGAATGTTGCAGTCACCGCGTGTATATTTTCACGCAGGATTTTTTTTTTTTCCTGCCTTCATGACTCCCTTTGGAACTGCTGCTCGTGGTTCCATAAAAGCGGACCGTCTGTTTGTCTGTCTGTCGTCTGTCTGTCGTCTGTCTGTCTGTCTTGGGCTGCTTTCCCGGCTCCGTTAGGGCAAGCGGTCCGCTGTAGTACAGCGCTGACTTGTTACAGACTTTGACACTTTTCCCTCGACGGGCATTGGGGAGGAGGCGATGGGGGGGGGGGGGGGGGAAGCGTACGTATGGTTGTGTCCCGCAGGATAGAGTGGTGCTTAATTAGGCTGCTCGGCTGCTCGCGCTACTTCCTCCAACGGGCCTTCGGCGGCGTCTGTGCAAGTCCGCTAATGAAGTTTGAAAAGCTAATTACAGCTTAGAGAACGACGACTTCGCGGCGGTGCGCTGTCGTTTTCCTTGCTTCAGTTCGAAAGAGAATAGGATTACTATACTTAGGGAAGCTAAAACTAAATGAAACGAAAAAAAAAGGAAATACAGAAAGAAGCGTGGCAGTTTGTCGCAACGTCAATTCTGAAAAGACACAGAAGAAGAGCGCGCAAGCAGCACTGTGGCAAATGGATGAATGCAAATGAGCTCGGACATTAGCAAGTAGAGAGAGCGGCACTCTATACGGCGTCGCGCCGGGAGTGTTCAAACAGGCGTTGTATATATGTGTATATGTATCCTTGTTAGCTGGGTGCTTCGACTGCTGTGCACGCTTCTAGCCAATTTAAACACACATTCTAATTGCGCACTCCCGACCCGACGTTACTCTAGGCCGTAGTCAAACAGCCTAACTCGTGCACTTTACTCGATGTTGTACAGCGTTAATCTTGTTTGTTACTTCGCCTAAACTAGTATTCGTATCTCTGTTTCTTTATGCGTCACCGCGAGTGATAGATAGATAGATAGATAGATAGATAGATAGATAGATAGATAGATAGATAGATAGATAGATATAGATAGATATAGATAGATATAGATAGATAGATAGATAGATAGATAGATAGATAGATAGATAGATAGATAGATAGATAGATAGATAGATAGATAGATCAACATCCAATAGGTGAAGGTTGTTGTTGTTATTTCCACCTGTGTTTAAGTGCTTAACTGTTTTTGTTTTTTCTCTCCTTGCAGGTGAGTACTTTCTCGTCCTTGAGCAGAGCTAGAGCGATGCTCGAGACACACAGCGTTGTGGACGTCTGCGAGCACGTACGTTTCCTTTACGCCAGTCTTGTTGCCAAACCAAACGAGTGCAATATCGGGGGGGACCAAACTGTGCAAATTGTTAATTCTTATTGCTAATGATCATGAGCTATAATTATATTAAGGCGCCGTAGGTTGGCGTGAGCTTGTGCGCTCTAACCTGCTATAGTCTGCGTTGTTGGGAAAGGGGAAACAGGGGAACAAAAGACGATGATGTGAAGACGTGAACATGTTAGAGGCCAACACAACTACGGTTCTCGAAGCCTTAAGATCGAGCTCGTGTTCGCGAAAATTTCTTGCTTGTCTCGCATGCTTATTTGCAGCGTCACGGCGGCGTCGCGATGTCGCTGAATTAAATCGAGGCCGCGGCTCATTCAACCTTGAAATACTTACCAACTAGCACTGAATACATCGACATGTGTGGTGAGAAATCTCAGAACCGCGATCAGCGCGTGTCATGCAATCGTTCGCGCGCATGCGCCTGAAGGCTGCTAAGCGACTGAGCAATATATGCTACATTTACACGACTTCATGACGGCCGCTGACGCGACGTCACGTAACTCGTCGCGCGAGCCGCCGCTGTTAATGTGAAGCCATTTGCGTACGCCACGCGACGCCAAGCAATTGAAATTATGGGGCTTTACGTGCCAAAACGACGATCTGATAATGAGGCACGCCTTAGTGGGGCACTCCGGAAATTTTGACCACCTGGAGTTCCTAAACGTGTGCACCTAAATCTAAGTACGCGGGTGTTTTCGCATTTCGCCCCCATCGAAATGCGGCCGCCGTGGCACAAGATACACTTGTGTGCAGCGATAAAGGCTGGGGTAAGCCGTTCTGTCCGTTCGAGGCGTTCCAAGAACGGTCAACGGAGACCTGCGCGGCCCGCCCGAGTTATGTCTCTGGCTGTATACCGCCGACTCGTCTGGCTTCACTTCAGACTGCCCCGTATACACCGAGATATATATCGCAGCAAGCACGCTGAAGTCGTAAAGGATCAGAGAGGCGTTCATTGCCTGTGACCTCCGCAAACCAGAGATGCTTCGCCTCGCAGTTTATTACCCAGGAAGAGCAGTCAAGGATCGTGATTCAGAAGCGCTTGGACCGCCGCACATACGTACACTGCACTCGCTGTCGTGGGCGCTTAAGGGTCATCTCCCATATAGCAGCTTGCACGCCGGTCCGTTCGAGAGGTGCCAAGCGTTCGCCGGATGGGGAAGCTGGGCATTTATTCGGCTCTCGGTAGCTCGCGAAAGGCCCTGCCTTAACACTGCCGACTTAAAGAAAAAAAGAAAAAAAAAGACACGGGGATTCTGTCTCGTTCGTAAAGAAGAGAGCGACACGTACTGTACGTATAAAGGTGCGAGGCTACTTAGTATACGGTCTTTTATTTCGCAGTCTCCGTGGCCAGCGCACCGAGTCCAGCACATTCGTGCCTTCTCTCGCCTCTCTCTTTCTTTTCTTTCTTTTCGTTTGTGTCCTTTCGAGAGGAGCCGAGGAAATCTCCGCCATTCGTCATCGCTACAGCTTCGCCTGCCGAGAAATCCGGCTGCGGGCCGCTTGTGCAAGCGTGCTGTGCGCTTCGCTGTGCGATGCAGTACCGTGCAGTACTGACGACCGCCAGTGTGGAAAAAAAAGAATCACGGACTCCGCGTTTGCGAAGGGACAACAGGGAGATTTAGCATAACGTCATACTGCTCCCTATGCGGAGTCGCTACATATATGTAAATGTTTTTTGTTGCGAAAGCCGTAACTAATGAGAGAGAGAGAGAGAGAGAGAGAGAGAGAGATGTTAACTGCGAAAGCGTTTAGTTGGCTACACTTCGCAACAGGGAAGGGAAGCAGGGAAATAATTAGATTTCAACTGACGAAACGGAATCCATATTCAAAGACCCACTCGCAGATTCCACTGCGCTGTTGGCGATAAACTGGAATAAAAGAATAGCACTTTCGCCCGAAGGGCGTAGCACTGACTGCGACACGAAAGTTTAGTGTGGCACTTGATCTTGTTCCAACTATACGCAGGTCCGACTACAGCGCGGACGCAAAATACGCGGGGGCGTCAAAATTTCTGGCATCGTTGAAAGATTTAACGCGCTGTGTAGGGCCTGCAATGACATCGCACAGGCGCCCGTAAAGAGTCGCGCCAGTAAAATTACATCACTTTCAGATTTGCGCGCTCATATCGTTTTGCAGCTCTTCAAATTTAACAGTCTGAGAGGATTCAAGATAAAGAGGCATGCGCTGTGAATGCTTTTCCTGAGATTGTTTTATGGGCTGCCATTCTCGAAATTTCGAGTGTATATCGAGAAGGATTGGAGCGACATAGTGGGTTCTCCTCTCCGGCGCTTGCGCTCGTAAATGCCGCTCGCGCACGGAGTCCGTGTTCTGCTTGGACTGTCGCCGCTGCGTTGCTCCTATAGTCCTATCAAATAAACACCTTAACACGAGGAGTAATTTAGTCAAGAACGTAAAACCTGGTATGAGCAACTTTGGTGTGATTGAATAGTGTAGCTATATAATTTGCATATACGGCATGGATAAGAACACACAGTATACATATGCATAACATATGCGGAGCCGCACGGCGACGCCGACGGCGAAAAATTCGCATAGGGTGGCCCTATGATTGCTGTTGCAGTAATTGCAAGTGCGGAGAATTGCATTTAGACATGCAATGAGGCACGTGCATTGAAGCGCCCTATGTAAAACACGAGGGCATGCTGCACAGCGCCACACCATCTCCTGCAGGGTCGGCTCGTCCTTCAAGATGCGCAAAACTATGCTTGCATTCGAATATTGCCTTATGCGGATCGACGAGCCGCATAAGGCTGTAAGCCGCAAGGAGAATGTTAAAGTTACATTTTCGTGGACAGTATCCGATCGTCCAGCCGTCCCGTACTGCTGAAAGAAATGCGGTTATAACCCTGTACATATGCGCCTATACTTGTGCGGATGCGCTTGGGTATATATACAGTGATATGGTATTCGCTTCCCGTTGGTGTCGGCCATCGGCACCTTCCCACGCTGTACGGAACTACAGGAAGTGACGTAGCCGTGGCCGGTTATACGCCGCTTTTATCTAAGTAGCCAGGCGGGAACCGAACTCGCTCGAGAAGTAGGTAAGCCGCGCTTTCGCGTCTTCCCTGCCTTCCTTAACCGCAGCGGCTGCGGGGAGCGGGATAGAAAAAGTGGACTTGAAGCACCCCCCGAGATAGGGCCGCTGCGCTGTCCATAAATATCCCCAAGCCCTTTATCACCTCTTCGAGTCTGTGTACGTGAACAAAAGACGGCCCATAGAACAGAATTCTCGATGGAGCTGCGCTATACTTTCATTCCAGGCTCCTAACGTCGCATTTCTCTTTCTTTTCTTTCTTTCTTTCGCCCTTGCTGTATTTTCTTCCTTTTATTACTTTTCTAACTTGTTTATGCTGTAGCACCTCGAAGGAAGCAACGCTATAGCGAAGGCCTCCTGTTGCGTGAATGGAACGTGCTGTCTTGCCCTGTTTTCATGCGCCCCCCCCCCCCTCCTCCTCCCTTCCCCAAATTGTTTACTTATTTGTTTCTTCGTGTGCGCGTGCGTGTACGTGCGTGCATGTACATCACCTAGAATGCATTTAATATCATTGGAGGTAGACTTCGTTTTACCTCTTTATCTTCGCTGTTACGCCAACAGGTCGTATTTGCCACTGTTCTTGCACGCTCGCCGGAACAGCCTTATTTGCTTTACTCTCTCTCTCTCTCTCTCTCTCTCTCTCTCTCTATGTAGCACGCAACACGCGCTTAACCGGCGCTTATACAAGGTCTGACCACGGCGGCGGTCAGACCTGCGACGCTGCAGAGGGTGCTAAGAATCACTGGCTCCGGACAGGCCGCCATTGGAATATGAACCTGGCAACGTTTAACGCTAGAACGTTATCTGGTGAGGCGAGTCTAGCAGTGCTATTGGAGGAATTAGAGGGCAGTAAATGGGATATAATAGGGCTCAGTGAAGTTAGGAGGCCAAAAGAAGCATATACAGTGCTAAAAAGCGGGCACGTCCTGTGCTACCGCGGCCTAGAGGAAAGAAGAGAGCTAGGAGTCGGATTCCTGATTAATAAGAATATAGCTGGTAACATACAGGAACTCTATAGCATTAACGAGAGGGTGGCAGGTCTTGTTGTTAAACTTAATAAGAGGTACAAAATGAAGATTGTACAGGTCTACGCCCCTACATCCAGTCATGATGACCAGGAAGTCGAATGCTTCTATGAAGACGTGGAATCGGCGATGGGTAGAGTGAAAACCAAATACACTATACTAATGGGCGACTTTAATGCCAAGGTAGGCAAGAAGCAGGCTGGAGACAAGGCAGTGGGGGAATATGGCATAGGCACTAGGAATAGCAGGGGGGAGTTATTAGTCGAGTTTGCGGAACAGAATAATATGAGGATAATGAATACTTTCTTCCGCAAGCGGGATAGCCGAAAGTGGACGTGGAGGAGCCCGAACGGCGAGACTAGAAATGAAATAGACTTCATACTCTGCGCTAACCCTGGCATCATACAAGATGTGGACGTGCTCGGCAAGGTGCGCTGCAGTGACCACAGGATGGTAAGAACTCGAATTAGCCTAGACCTGAGGAGGGAACGGAAGAAACTGGTACATAAGAAGCCGATCAATGAGTTAGCGGTAAGAGGGAAAATAGAGGAATTCCAGATCAAGCTACAGAACAGGTATTCGGCTTTAACTCAGGAAGAGGACCTTAGTGTTGAAGCAATGAACGACAATCTTGTGGGCATCATTAAGAAGTGTGCAATGGAAGTGGGTGGTAACTCGATTAGGCAGGATACCAGTAAACTATCGCAGGCGACGAAAGATCTGATCAAGAAACGCCAATGTATGAAAGCCTCTAACCCTACAGCTAGAATAGAACTGGCAGAACTTTCGAAGTTAATCAACAAGCGTAAGACAGCTGACATAAGGAAGTATAATATGGATAGAATTGAACATGCTCTCAGGAACGGCGGAAGCCTAAAAACAGTGAAGAAGAAACTAGGAATTGGCAAGAATCAGATGTATGCGTTAAGAGACAAAGCCGGCAATATCATTACTAATATGGATGAGATAGTTCAAGTGGCTGAGGAGTTCTATAGAGATTTATACAGTACCAGTGGCACCCACGACGATAATGGAAGAGAAAATAGTCTAGAGGAATTCGAAGTCCCAAAGGTAACGCCGGAAGAAGTAAAGAAAGCCTTGGGAGAAATGCAAAGGGGGAAGGCAGCTGGGGAGGATCAGGTAACAGCAGATTTGTTGAAGGATGGTGGGCAGATTGTTCTAGAGAAACTGGCCACCCTGTATACGCAATGCCTCATGACGTCGAGCGTACCGGAATCTTGGAAGAACGCTAACATAATCCTAATCCATAAGAAAGGGGACGCCAAAGACTTGAAAAATTATAGACCGATCAGCTTACTGTCCGTTGCCTACAAAATATTTACTAAGGTAATCGCAAATAAAATCAGGAACACCTTAGACTTCTGTCAAGCAAAGGACCAGGCAGGATTCCGTAAAGGCTACTCAACAATAGATCATATTCACACTATCAATCAGGTGATAGAGAAATGTGCGGAATATAACCAACCCTTATATATAGCTTTCATTGATTATGAGAAAGCGTTTGATTCTGTCGAAACTTCAGCAGTCATGGAGGCATTAAGGAATCAGGGTGTAGACGAGCCGTATGTAAAAATACTGAAAAATATCTATAGCGGCTCCACAGCCACCGTAGTCCTCCATAAAGAAAGCAACAAAATCCCAATAAAGAAAGGCGTCAGGCAGGGAGATACGATCTCTCCAATGCTATTCACAGCGTGTTTACAGGAGGTATTCAGAGACCTGGATTGGGAAGAATTGGGGATAAAAATTAATGGAGAATACCTTAGTAACTTGCGATTCGCTGATGATATTGCTTTGCTTAGTAACTCAGGGGACCAATTGCAATGCATGCTCACTGACCTGGAGAGGCAAAGCAGAAGAGTGGGTCTAAAAATTAATCTGCAGAAAACTAAAGTAATGTTTAACAGTCTCGAAAGAGAACAGCAATTTACAATAGGCAGCGAGGCACTGGAAGTCGTAAGGGAATACATCTACGTAGGGCAGGTAGTGACGGCGGATCCGGATCATGAGACGGAAATAATCAGAAGAATAAGAATGGGCTGGGGTGCGTTTGGCAGGCATTCTCAGATCATGAACAGCAGGTTGCCATTATCCCTCAAGAGAAAAGTGTATAGTAGCTGTGTTTTACCAGTACTCACCTACGGGACAGAAACCTGGAGGCTTACGAAAAGGGTTCTACTCAAATTGAGGACGACGCAACGAGCTATGGAAAGAAGAATGATAGGTGTAACGTTAAGGGATAAGAAACGAGCAGATTGGGTGAGGGAACAAACGCGAGTTAATGACATCTTAGTTGACATCAAGAAAAATAAATGGGCATGGGCAGGACATGTAATGAGGAGGGAAGATAACCGATGGTCATTAAGGGTTACGGACTGGATCCCAAGGGAAGGGAAGCGTAGCAGGGGGCGGCAGAAAGTTAGGTGGGCGGATGAGATTAAGAAGTTTGCAGGGACGGCATGGCCGCAATTAGTACATGACCGGGGTTGTTGGAGAAGTATGGGAGAGGCCTTTGCCCTGCAGTGGGCGTAACCAGGCTGATGATGATGATGATGATGATACAAGGTCTAATCCCGAACATGTTTGCATAAGCGCACATGTTTTCTACACAGCTGAGATGTCAACGCGTCTGAGTACGCAGGCGTCAGCGGTATTACCTGAGAAGTCCCTAACGCGTTCTTTCTCGTATCAGTTGAACGGTGAGGTGCAATAGAAACGATATGCAGTCCGGTGCCTTGCACTACGGCGTCCCTTGTATAAGCTATATATAACCCAGTCTGCTGTTTTTATAGCGTTGAACAACAAAACTCAACTTTAAGCAGTGCGTGTAACTTTCGTAGCGTCTTGCTACATTGATGTGCCACTGCTGGCATTATTCACGCAATTGGCCGTGACAGATGAGAAAACAAGTCTGCCCGCAAGATCAGGAGCTATTGTCATTGCGAGTACACGCACTTTCGTCGTCCGCACATTAGTTCGTATGACACATGCAGTACGTACAGCAGGCACCCTATACGTCTCATTGGAGGTTGTGGGTTCGTGTTCCGCTAGCGACACCTTTGCCCTTTTCCAGCTCTTTCACTCTCTTTATTTCCTTTAGTCGCAAAGCGTGAAACAAGTTGCGTCAGATAAAGTTCCCCTATGCTAAACAACGTTCTAATACACGAATTGGCTCCTTGTCTGATGCCACTCTCGGCTTCTTCCGCATTTCCGAAGATGTCATTTTAAGTTTAACCTAAACGCAAACGCTGAACAAGAAGACCGTGGACAGCAATTTGTGTAGCGTTAGTCTTTAGCTTACCTTTCGGGAAGTCAGAGCAACCTCCTGCGACGCTTTCGCTGTATTCGAGTCGGCTCCTCTCGGACGACTCCCTCGACGATCTTGTTCGCGCGCTTTCTTGGGGCGCTATAGGAACAAGGTTGTAAAATCCGAGCCTCAGAAAGTATCCTTCAGTTTCATTCCACTTTCAACAGACCGTCGCACTACGCGCAGGAAATGGGATCTCTCTCTCTTAAAGGTCTCCATAACCCCGGAAGCAGCCTCCGGACACTTCATGTGTATACGCGAGGTAATAAGCTAGGGAAAAGCTAGAACGAAATTAGGGCATTCGCTCTGGCACACCCGCCTCTTTGTTTATGTACTCTCTCCGCAACGGAAGTGTGGCGCTGTTTCGCGACACTCGGGCAGGTTAGCTATATAAGGGCGGACAGCTAAGAGGTGGCTTGCTCTCGACTCGAGCTTTACGGCTTCGATTTGGCGGCGGAAGCCATTCGAAAGGGTCGTTAGAATGACCTTTTTTTTCTTTTTTCTTTTGGTTCTCGGGACGAGGAGCGAGCGACTGCTCGCCGGATAGAGACACATACAGACAGACAAGCTCCCGTTTATACGCACTCCGTCTAACCAAATCGGCGCAGTACAGCTAAAGGTGTTCTGGTCGCTTTAGCCAGCCTGGAACCGGAACCTGAAGCAAGGTATCGCCCATTGTCCGCCTCCTAAACGTAATTTTGCTTCGTCTACGTGTTGAAATTGTGCCGCAGAAAGAAAATTGAGCGAAATGTGGGCGTAATCTATGCGTGAAGCGAGAAAAGTAAAAAATAAGAAAGAAATGAAAGAAACCTTAAAGTTAAACTATTTCGGCAAGAAGTCGGCTGAATCGAAGGATCACGAATGGATTAAGAGCTCACAACAGTGGGCAAACTCGCTCATTTCTCTGTGACAGCGCGGCCGGTGCTTCTCGTTGCTCATTATAGATTACTTGAGCCGTAGCTTTCGCGGCACTGCATGGAATTTGGTGGGACGGAGTTAGGCAAGCCTTCTCCCCCCTGTGTGCTAGTGTGTGTGTGTGGAGGGGGGGACAGAGAGAGAGAGAGAGAGAAGAGAGGCCGCGTAAAGAGAAGAGAGAGCGCGTGTGCTCCCTCGACCACTTCGTTGAGTAAGATCGGGGCCGTTCCCTTAACGGGCTTACCTTAATTTTCTCGCCCTGCCGGCAACACGGCAGGAGTAACACAAAGCGGCCAGAGCCGATCGAGAAAGAAAGGAAGCAAGGGGTGTTTTCTTTGGAGCCTAGAGCTCCGGGCTGCATGTGGCGAGCAGGGGGCGGCCGTCTCTAATTAACGCGCCCCAGCCTTTCCCGCTGGCGGATCTCTCTACTCGGGGCGCCGTCTCCTTATCGGGCCGCGGAAGCGGCGGGACTTGTTGAAAGTTTCAAAGGGGGTATGCGCCGAGGAGCCCGGGCCAAGACACCTCCTTCTCCGGATGCCTTCGCCATGGCAGCGCGCCTCCCTTGAATCCTTGATGCGGCAGCTGCAACACCCTTCAGGAATCCAGTTATAGCATCCCCCGTCCTGTTCTTCTTTGTTTCTTTATACTTCTGTATACTCTATTTCCTAACGTTCGTTACTTTTTTGCTTTGCTCTCTTATTGTGCTCAGGCTTCGACTCTTTTGTCTGGGCAAGCGGGTTTAGAGCGAGAACTTTGTTCTTGACGTTGAGCAGCTTGGCGGCTTTCACAACACTGCCTTTCTCTTGTCTCCGTGGAGATTTTTTTTTGTTATTTTTTTCTCTCTCTCTCTGCAGGTGCAAAGGTAATGGTGTTGGACGACTTTTTTTTTTTTATGTGCACACGTGCGTTTCTGTCTTGACCGACCTAGTTTGCAAGTTTGGTGCCAAAGGCGCCGCTCCGGCTGTTATTCGATTACGAGAGGAATTCTCCGGGTATAAAGGAGTTGGGAAAGAGCTGGGACACTTCTATTGACGACAGCAGCCTTTCGGAAGGGAATGCATTATAGTGGGGACGCGCGCCTTTTGAAAGCCTATTTATTATTATTATGTTTTTCTTTGTATTTTAGCTCGTTCCGCTTTGTAAGGCTTGGGAGTACGAAAATCGGAGAGATGTTTCGGGGCAGAGTTTTTCTGAGTCTTTGGGAGAAAGAGAGCGATAAGAGTAGCTGGGACTGGCAAAAAGCGTTTATTGGCGGAAAAATCAACAACAAAAGATGGGAGTTACTCGCTAAGCAGGATAAAGACAGATCGTTCCCGGCCTGCCATTCTGCGCTGCTGTACAAGTAAAAGGCAAAATGTGCGTTGCTGTACAGATGGTGGACATCGCACGGTGCATGATGATTCTCGAGTGGCCGATATAGATAGCACTTGGCGTCCTACAACGTAATCGGGAGCTACGGATTAACTTTGACCGCCTTGGCTTCTTCGAACGTTCAGCTCACCAGAATTTAAGCCCGCGGGCGTCTTAGCACTTCTCCCTCACGCGCGCGGCTCGCGGTGCGAAGCGCCAGAATTCCGTTGTCGCTTAGTCAGCGCTTCTGGTCGCAGCGGAATCAGTGCGTCTTCTCGTACACTTAATGTCAGTCCTAAGTGTGCGCTACATATTATGTCAAGTTTTGCCGGACGTGAGCTCAAATCCGTGTGGAGATCGAACAACGCGGAAATTTCGCTAGAGGAACCGTATCCACGCTAAGGGCATGCCAGCGAGTAAACAGTAACAGCGCACGGGCAATGGTGTCTGTAATCTTGATTCTTTCACATTAGGATGTATCATGGTTCGTCGCGCTGCCTCCAAGATCTGGCAGAGCACAGGCACGATCTCAGAGGCCTATGTTCGTTGCTACTTCGGCCAGTCTCTTCTGAAACTCCGCATTCCCCCCCCTCCCCCTCCTCTTTTTTTGTTTTGTTTACGTGGTTTAGGACAGTACAGATGATGCCTGCGAAATATGGTGCGCGTGACTCCTCCGTTATTTTTCAACCACCCGGACCATATGGCAAAAGTGCGTAAGGTCTTCGAGACCGATTTCCACAGATACCGTGCACACGTACGTCAGCATTTAGGCATGCAAGCTTGAGGGATAGCTTGCGCGCTTATACGCTGCATTTCTATACAATAACCGCGCTGTGCACGTAGGCGCAGAAGTCATTGCTGTGCAGCGTCCGCAGCGCCATGCATCCGTGTATACGAATGAAGAGCGCTTCCGTCTACGTCCCGGCCTGGAAGCCCCAGTCGCGCGAGTTTGCAGGCGCGAACTGTAGGCACTTAGTTACGACTTTGTTTTTGTTTGTTTTTTTTGCCCCTATATAAAGCGTCGGAAGCACGAGTTCATGCCTCGTTCCTTCAACGCCAGTCACGCCGTTTCGCGGCGTCGGAGGCACCAGAGCAGAGTGCCTGGTCAAGCGCAGAGAACCGCGCAGTCACTGCCCGCCTCGGTCGCTCCCGGGAGCCGTGTGTGTGTATATATATATGTCTATACTCTATACGAAAGTTCCCTCGAGCTGCGCTTGCCTTCCTCGACCGAATGACAGGCGGCGATCAATCCGTTCCGCGAGGCCGAGTCTCTGCGCGCCCTCCGACAGATCGCTCTCTCGCCGGCGGAAGGCATTCGTCTCGCTCGGCGGCCTGCCATTTGTCGTCCGTCTGTATACCGACCGCGGGCGGGGGGGTCGCGGGCTAAACTGTATCAAGGTCTCTCTTCTGGCGCTGCCGTCGCCGTTGCAATATTTCACTACGTTCAATAGCCTTTCCTCCGTTTCCCGACGTTTGTATATAGCGTGTGGGGACCGTAATGATGAAGTGACCGTTCTAAGGAGTCGCAGGCATGCCGGAAACTTCTGGCGCGATCGCGTTCTGTCCATGTGCGTTACAGTGAAAATAAAGTGCGAGGATGACGTATACCACAGGTTGGCGCGGAGTTCGACGAAACGTTAGGCCTAACTATTCTTTGTACTTTGCTCAAGTATCGTAAGGTATCGCAGCATACGGCGACGAAGACACTGCAACGGTTTTTAAGGACAGCAGATGTGTACGATGTGATGTAGCCTGTATCGGTATTCATTGCGCTGCTCATGATCCTGTGCTGTGATCATGACCGGATGTGATCGTGTGCCTACTCTCTCTCTCTCTCTCTCTCTCTCAAGTCTTTAGATAAGTTTCAGGTTGGCGTCCCTTTCAAATGCATTATACAGTAAAAGAAGGAGATGATGTGTACCATATGTTGGTACGGCATTCGACTTAACGTTACGCGCAATATTAGGCCGCAAAATGTCGTGCCCAGCAAGAGGTCTCCCAAGATATTTGTGACGTTGAAACCTCTCCTGTAATAACGTATGTGTACGGTGCAATAGCTGTATCTCAAAAGATTGTATAAAACCTGAAACCGTTGTTTCATTCCCCTTGAAAGATTTAGACAAACCTTTCTTCAAAAGCGACGCATCGAAGGTCCTTCTTGTTTTTCCAGTTGTGTTTCGGTTCCTCGTGTTTCCTTCTGCACTGAAAGGTGTCGTGCGCATGCCAGTTGTCGATTTCGCATTCAAAGCAAAAATCTGTCTTCAGTCTCGATCGATTACTTAACATAACTGTTATGTTTGGTGACACTTGCTGGTTCTGTTTGGTTACTCAAATGCAGACATTAACTATATACTTCGTCCAATTACCTACCCTGCACGTAGGAAAGGGGGGCGGGGGGAAGGATACAGGAGCTCAGGTTAATCACGCGCGCTAGTTAAGGCGCAGCGTGTCTGCAAACGAGCACTCAAGTATGTTGTCTTTGTATTGCAGAAGCGCACGTGTGACTTTCTGATAGTCTTTTCACCCTCCTCCCCCTTAGGCCTTCCTTTCCCCGTTTCCTTCCCTATGCAGGGTGGTATGTAGGAGCCTACTTATACGCCGGCAGAATTATCTGTATTTCAATAAAGATCTCTCTCTCTCTCTCTCTCTCTTTCTCTTTCTGGGGTGATTAGCTAAGAGACCAAGCTTGCAGGACCTTAGCCTCGGTAACGACGATCGTCCAAAGGGCTGATGCACCCGGAGAACCCGTCACCGTTCATACAAGCGGGAACACTGGCAGAGGAGGTGCTAAACAGTCCGCTCACATCGGCACTGTGTGCGAATGGAGAATTAGCACCGGCCTGGAAGCGCTACTACGGCCGTTTGAGCGTGCAACTAGAGTATGCGGACGCCGTCCGGTATAGGGAGGGCCATGAAAACGGCACGATATATTGAATGATAACGGACGCTCTGCTGCATCAACGTTTCTCTAAAGCGTGGTGCGTCCAGCCATGCTGTGCCCACGGCCATGCGCGTTGCGCGGAGGGCATGCGCTCCTACGTTCTAGCACGACGCTTCAATCTCAGGTCGGAAGCCGGACACATGTGCCTGAAGACGAGCGGTGACTTAGCTGATGCGAAACTGCAGCATGCGCTATGCTGAAACCTGCTGTCTCCGTTCGTTAGGCTGTGCATTATGGTACGGCGTTTCTCTTTGAACGCGAAGTTTCATCACCGGTTGCCCGTATAGGCGATGCTAGCGATTCCAATGCAAAGGCAGTGCAAATTAGTGAAAGCTATACTCTGACCCACAGCCGACGTAGCAGTGTTACACATGAGGCTATCCAACGCACTAACCGAGTCACTCAAAACGTCCTGAACTCCTGAACTTTCCCGACGCCTCTGGAAAGAAACACGAAACAGCATTCGTAGTACATTGATGCGCGATCGCTTCGCCTGAGTCCGGGACCCACACACAGGCCCCTGGCGTGTGTGCGCGTGCACGTGTGTGTGTGTGTGTGTGTGTTTGTGTGTGTGTGTGCGCGTGCGTGCGTGCGTGCGTGCGTGCGTGCGTGCGTGCGTGCGTGTGTGTGTGTGTGTGTGTGTGTGTGTGTGTGTGTGTGTGTGTGTGTGCGTGCGTGCGTGCGTGCGTGCGTGCGTGCGTGCGTGTGTGCGTGTGTGCGTGTGTGCGTGTGCCAGGAGGCTGGCGTGGTGGCCGTTCGGGCGCCGCTCAGCCAAACACGGGACAGCAGGTGCTGGGCGCCAACTGCGCATCCGAAGATCGCGTGCCGCGTCGGGGTGGGGGATCGGTCTATTTCCCCCCCCCCCCCCTCTGTGGGCGAGAACCCGCTCGGAATCCCCAATTAAGCCTGCCGGGTGCTGCGGGAACCGCGCGCGCACGCTATACCTGCGGCCGCCCACGTCACGTCCTCGCCGCACCGACTGCCGTCTTCCCCTCTCTCGTGCCTTCTTTCCTTTCGTCGTTCCGTGTTGCTGTGGTGGTGGCTGTAGCAGCAGCAGTAGTAGAAAACAAAGTAGTAACGAAGTTAGTAGCACACAAGGAACCCTCGAGAAGCGAAGCGCGCTTCGCTCGTCGTGTGTTCCTCGTTTCCCCACTAACTTCGCGTGTCACCATGCCTGCCGCAGCGCAACGGAAAGATGGAGGCATACCAACTATACGCCATTTTTCCAAAGCTCTGCTTACTTCAATTTTTTTCCTTTGTCTTTCGCTCGTTTCTTTGCTAGCTCTCTCAGCTGCGTGCTCCTCCACTCTCCCTCCCATTCCTTTCCTTTCGTTTTCTTCTTTTTGTCCTTGCACTCGTATTTCCTGCCTTAGAAAGAGAAGGGGAAAATAAGAGACATTTGAAAATCTGGAACGAAGAATGAAAAAGAAAGAAGTGTAGAGAAAGAGGGGGAGACAGACGAAGGAAAAAAGAAAGGAAAGTAATAAACCAACCAAGGAACGGAGAAAAGAAAGAAGGAGGCGGCTTCGTACCTTCTCTCTTTGCTTCTCCTTTATTGTTGAGACAGTGAATCTGTTTCGTAGCTTTATTAGAAGTATGCCTGCTCACTGGCTGGCTCTTTTCTTCTTGCTTTGTTTTTTTCTTCCCGCCGCACCATCTCAGTTCCGTGCGTCGTGCGTTAACTGCGGTATAACGAGCCCCTGTTGCTTCTTCTCCTGGACTGTGGGAACGCTGAGCGCTGGGAAAAAAAAAAAAAAAAAAAACTTAGCCGAGACTCGAATCTTGGGGTGGGGTGAGGCGAGAGAGAGAGGGGGGGGATGCCGTTCCTTTACATTTTCCAGTATCTATTTATTTTGCTTCTTTCGTTACTGACTGCGTAATTTTACGGCTCAACTTCCCCACGGTCTGAGGTCGGGGGGGCGCCACGCATCACTGTGGAGTGTCGGGGCCGTCCGAGTTTATTGTTTTATTTCTCGCGGCGGTCATAGCTAGCGCTTTAGGCATGCACGAACAACAGTTTTTTTACCAGTGCGTGCGTTCTTGAGAGTTAATCGTCTGCTCAAAGGCTCTTTGCCTTCTGCTTGTTTCTTTTTCTTCTTTTTTAAACACTTATTTTGTTTGCGATCGTTTAACAACCAAATGGGCAGCGATCGAACTGCTAAGGCTAGGTCTGCCGTTTATATTACGGTGGCATGTGCTCAAGAAGCCTGTAGCCCGCTGAAACTTCTCAGGGGGAAAGCTTGGGACTTCTGTCACCTCCAAGGGGCAGCTGTGCTGTGAATGAGGGATGGCGTAACCTTGGATCATTCGCCAGATTTAGAAAGAGCCCGTTAGTGGACTCTGTAGGCGCTTCTTGTATGCGTTTGTGTCTGCATTTTCAAGTTGTCTTGTATCATATCTCTGCACAAGACTACCGAAACTTCGGGTGCATTTCCTCTATTCTGTCTGCAGTCTGCTAGTCGCCTGACACTGAGCTACCGTCTTGAGTTTTGGTAGCCTTTGTCTTGCGTTCTAACTTCGAGGTCTTCGTGGTGGTGGTGGTGCGTGGTTTACTGCTACAGTCTCCTCTTCTCATCTTTTCATTCTCTCCTCCCGAAAGAGTAAGCACGCGTTGTGCCCCGTCGGTGGCAGTTGTCAGCTGGCTTCCTCCCTGTTTCTTTTGAGTGTATGTTTCAATAATAATAATAATAATAATAATAATAATAATAATAATAATAATAATTGAGTCTTGCATCAGGCGTCGCAGGCTCTCTCGACTGCGAATAAGTGAGTCTTCGTTCCGCAAGGTCCGTCTCCGACGTATAGATGGCAGGCCGCGTTGGAGCCTCGAAGTCTTCACTCAAGTGGCTCCCCCGTGTCTCCGGGTGTGTTATATATGCAGACAAACTGCGTAGCGAGCGGTAAGTGCCAAGTGCTTGACTGAAATTTGCCGGAATTTGCCCCCTTTATTTAAGCTCCAGCTTCCTCCGCGAATTTCACGCCCCAGTGCGACGCTTCTCTGCCGCCTC
Organism: Dermacentor andersoni; assembly: GCF_023375885.2. Classification (NCBI taxonomy): domain Eukaryota; kingdom Metazoa; phylum Arthropoda; class Arachnida; order Ixodida; family Ixodidae; genus Dermacentor; species Dermacentor andersoni. The sequence goes on along the minus strand of NC_092819.1, from coordinate 53,417,123 downwards.
CGGTTGATTGGCATTTACGAAGGTGTGCATTTAGGAAGGTTTATTCGTTCCTCATTGGAATTGATGAGACGTCTGTTTGGTACCCTCGCGGAGACGAAACAAAGACTGGAGGATTTTGGCTTGTCCGTAAACGTGCTACAGTAAAGCCTCGTTATAACGAAGTTGATGCGGGAGCCAGAATTATTTCGTTATATCTATTACTTCGTTGTGTCCATTATTGAACGTTCTGCGCCGTGAATTTCTACGAGAACTTCAAGGCGGATTTCACTTCGTTATATCCATTATTTCGTTATATCATGTTTCGTTGTAACGAGGTTTGACTGTAGACGTTTCGCGGAATACCGGGTTACCGGAGACGATGTCAGGCAGTATCAATGGTGGTAGCGACATCTTGTGGCACTTCTTCTAACAACATCGTGTTGGGAACGTTCTTGTGTTGCATAGGCCTTTTCCTAATAGGAAAGTATGAAAACAAAAGAAAACTGCATGTTGACGATTGCGCTGCTGCCGATACCCCTGCAGCTAAGCATGTGGTCGGTCACTGCGATGATAGCTGTGTCCTCTCTGGTTAAACTTCGCGCCACAGGATGGCGTCACCAACGTGGCCGCTTATTATTATTATTTTTTTTTGTCTCCTCGAACTCTCTGCTGTGAAACAGCTCCGCTGTCTGTGTTCCCGTTACAACTTCCACCGATGCTTTCTCAGCACAGCGTTAAGCTGGCTGGACTCGCGATCTTCTTTCCACAAGCGAAGATCCTCGTATCGTATACAATGGCCGCGCTCCATGCTGGCGCAGGAAACACCGAGTGCGTTGCTGCAATTCCTCAAGTCGTCAGGTCTCCACGACCGTCAACGGACATTATATGCACCTTCGCGTGTGAGCGCCGATAGCACCAGCTACCGCTCTCTTCGCTCCTTTCTCTCCGTCGCTTTGTCACCTCTCTCCCAGCGCGGGGTAGCAAACCGGAGGCGCATCTGGTTAATATCCCCGCCTTTCCTTTATTCGCACTCTTTTTTTTCTCGGTTTCGTCAGCTTTGACTAGCAACACAAACGCACGAGTTGCACGGGTCGGCGGAGACGTCGCATCGCGAAGCGCTTGCACTGCAGGCAGCTTCTATAACGCCAGCCTACGAAGCAGATAAACATCGCACGATGCGATGGTACTTTTCGGACTTTCAGTTCCGATTCCATCAATCGAAAAAAAAAATGTGTGTGTGTGTGTGTGTGTGTGTGTGTGGAGGGGGGGGGGGGGGAGACAGCAATGGAATAAACAGCATGAACAGCAACGGAATACGTTGCCGCAAATCGCTGGTAGTTTCACGGACCGCTGCCCGGACGTATGCGAAAAGAATAGAAGCGGCCTAGGCCGTGCGCATGTAAATCGCTCTTCTCTTCTGTTTGTCTCTCTCTCTCTTTCATTTTATTTATTCCTTTATTACTATTGTTTTTTTTACAACTTACTTCGAAATCGAGGCTATGCGCTTTGCGCTTCCATTTGCTGCGGCATAGAGCCCGCATGGCAGAAAGAGCTCGTTCCGCTGAAGACCTCTCTGCCTGGAACGGCTTCGTGGTATGGCGGCTATTTAGAGAGCGCGCTTGGCTGGCGAAAACGAACGAACGCGCGACCCGCTTTCAAAGTCGCTAAATTATGCTCCACGCTTTACGTTACACCCTCCCTTCAACCCCCCCCCCCCCCCCCCCCCCTCTGTCCTTTTGAAGCAACCAAGATATTGTATGGGCGCACATTTCGCTTCTATAGCGTTCGAGTTATATGGACATCGCATAAAGCGAAGCACAGTAAGGAATAGTAGGCTGTTAAATCTAGAAGGAAGGGAAAGAAAATAAACTATACCGCTGGTTAGCCGCGGAGAAGACCTGTCATGCTCCTGCCTCCCCATAAACGCACGAAGCATCCCATTTCTTTCATTCGCCCGCCCTTCGTTCGATTAATGTTTAGAAAGCGCTTTGGATGGCAGTTGTAGTTCCGGCTTCTGTGTGCGTGATAGGTCACGCACTTGTTATACTTGATAAGCCAATAATTAAAACGCACCTCGTATTGCATGGGCTAGCTCTTCCTTTTTTTATGCATGGCCTGTTTCTAGAATCTGGTGTAATAGCGATTTCACGTGCCAGATCCCTGCCGTGCTATATAGTCCTTCAAGAGAGCTTACGGTTGGACTTTTTTTCGGTATACGCGGTATTCGGAACGGAAAAGAGCGCGAAACAAAGGACAGCAAAGGAGAGACAGCAGACACGTATACGGCACTGACTTTCAAACTCGGCAATCTCTGACTCGCTTTATTGTCCCGTGTTCTTGCGAGCTGTCTTCAGCTGCAAGTGCGAGATCTCTTGCATGGATTGTGAACCAAGGGCCACCGCGAAGACTGGCCTCGGGGCCAACGTTATAACGGCGTAAGCTGCTTCCGCGGCTACAGATGGTTTGCAGTGACGTCATCGCGGCCGCCATTTTCGTTTACTAGCGCGTCGCGAAAATGTGTAAGGGAGAAACGCCACAGTCACGACAGACGCGTCTTGCTTCGAGCGAAAAATTGTCGGCAACGACGATAATCCGGTGGAGAACGGTTACTGTGAAAAAAGGAATGCAACGGGAACGTAATAATACGACGCACTGACATCCTCGTGACCGCCATGTTTAGGTATACTAGCAGGGCTAGAAGCCGTGTACGTGACGTCGCGTGAGAACTAAATATACCTTCGCTCCGCGAGGTAAACGTATAGTGTGACGCGGAATGACTGTGCAAATCTTAGCTGATTGCGCGCTCAGTGAGTGCATTTGTCTGCTAACTAATGTGCGGCGCGAATCGTAAAACATATTCAAAAGAGGCATTCGAGCAGCTTTGCATACCTGTTACTATACAGTGAGAATGCATAGTTTTTTCTTAAGGTATACTGGTAATCGATAACCTCTTAGCTCAAGCATTATTTATTATGTCACAGCAATCGGGATAGCAGGAAAACTGTTGAGAGCCAGTAAACGAGGCGAAAAAAAGAAGAAAGAGCTTCGTTGTCTTCGTTGCCGAAAACGGCCGAGTCCTCGCCGTATCCCTTCTTAAGTTTCATTCATTTATTCATTCAACGCTTCGTGATTATAAAACCGAGACCACGAAACATTAGGATATTGCAGGAGGGCTTAGAGTACGTGTAAACTTCGGTAAAGATTGAATTCGAATGCATGCGGTATAGCGGATGACCAGATTTCTATTTTTCTGAATTTTATTATTATTTTCTTTCAGAAATAAGATGGAGTGAACGGGTGTAGGATATTTTTGCACAAACTGAACTTTAAGGAGCACAAGTTAGCCCTTTAACGTGCAAACATAATATTAAGAAATATTAGTACAACTTGTCCACCTTTATTTCCGGTCGTGGGGCGTTATTTGTAAAAGTAAAGAAAAATAACGTAATATATTTAATAATAGCACGTACGCACAGGTGCACATATGCTCACACAGGACAGTGCGTGAGTAAAAACGTAATTAGTGCAGTAATTAATTATCGAGTAATTGATCTGCTGAACTATCCACAACTGGGAAACTTCGCTACAGAGTATCCGAAACGCTATTACAGAAAACGAGATAAGTTTTCCCTGCTTAAATACGGATTTTGGTGTACATTGTTTTGGTGTGTTTTGATGTACGAAGTATAGCACTCAGCGTAGCATAAGCGCTATATTTTGACCATTTCAGGGTTACTTAAGATAAGGACTGTAATTCACTCCACTTTCTGGCAGCCTCGGCATCTGATGACTCGCCTGTCTTCGCATTAGCGAACGGTATAGCTGACCAGGCACCCAGCGCCCGATTGCTTCCTAGAAAATAACGCCTCTACCGCCGTCCTGTAAGGTTAATGGAGAATCACTTCGATTTGTATCATATATATGTATAGCCTCCCTCACACACGGAAAAAAATACTCGCGTACACTATCGTAAAGAAAAAAAAAAGAAGAAACTCCCTCACGTGTTTGGCGGGCTTCGCGCATCCCGATATAGGACACGGTTGCTGCGACACTCCGCGTGTGACCCCACCCCCCACCCCCCACCCCCCGAGGCGCTCGCGACTCGCATTCCGGGATCGAGCTCGCCCCCGCCATGGAGTGCAGATGATGACGGCGCCGCGTCGCCTGATTGGGAACTCGATAACCGAGTTACCAGCGCACGGCCAGAATGACGACGACGACGACGACGACGAATGGGCGTGGATCCCGTTTCCGTAATTGCATCAGTTTTCCGCGGGCTCTGTGAGGCGAAGAGGGCAGGGGGGAGGTGGGGGGAAGGAGGGGGAAGTTGAAAGGGGAGGCCACGGGTTTAATTCGATCCGGCCGTCTCTCTCCAGCGCTGCGCGGCACCGTAATCGGTTTGTGACGTGACTGCTCTTGGAATGACTCCCGCCTGTGCCCTCTTTCCCCAGCCTCCTTTTTTCTTCCCTATCTGCCAGAGTTCGACGAGGCGGCGGTGGGCGCGCCTGCAGACGTTAATTTGCAGGGCCATTAATTAGAGCGCTAACTCGATTGCGCTTCGCGTCTCGATAGACATTTGTGCGCTCGTGTGGGGAGGGGTGACAGAGAGAGAGAGCGAAGAACTCACTTCGTCACGGGCTTCGTGCCTGGAGGGAGCATCTCTCGCTGGCCCGTTCTATCTCCCTGTTAGCTCGTTTGTCGCTGAGATGTACGGCGCCAACGAAAATGAAGCGTTGCGGCGCGAGAACACGTATCGCGTTCATTCATCTGGTTCATTGATCATCTTCGAACTGATGAGGTATATCGGTATAGCTCTCGCAAATAGACTGCGTCGTTGGTCGTTTACCAACGGTTGCACGGGGGAAGCTGTGGTTTAGAGGGGAAACTGTAGTGGAAGTTCCTGGGTTTTCCCTTATGGATGCGAGTACTTTCGTAATCTTCTTTTCTTTTTATTTGTTAATCTCGTCCCCCAGCTCCCACAATTATTTCAGCCGTGAAGATCAGAACGTAGTTGTATTGTCGCCGTTGGTGGTGTTCTTGTTGTTGTTTATCTTTCTTATTTATTTTTTATTTTTATTTTTATTTTTAATTATTTATTAACATTAATTTCTCCTTAATTGCACCCTCTTTTAACATTCACCTTTAAGTCAGCCTGACTGCTCGCTCGCATACTAGTCTAGTTATAGCATCATCTCGCTTTTTTTTTACTTTGCGTTTATCGTCTCCAAATAAGAATTTACTTTAGCTACCTCCTGCTGCCCGATTCCTGGTCTATACCCCTTAGTGGGTTCGAGCCGTAACAAAGGTTCACCATCATCATAGTCATCATCATCATCGTGGAAGCCCCCTCCTTACAGTGCGATGCCCTGCAGTGCGGTGTTTCAAGTGTGCTGACTTCTTATTCGTCGCCCCCCCCCCCTCCTCCTTGTTTTTTTCTTTTGCTGTGATTGCATATCGTCAACCCCGGCCGGAACTTTCGTACACCCTTCCACGGGAGGCTCAACTTCGGCGGGGCACCACTCTGGAATCCCCCAACTTTTCTGCGCGCCTGCGCCGTGATTCGATTACGCGCGGTGACGGGATTATACGGGATCTTTCTTCCTCTACTTCCTCCTTTCCAACCCCCCCCCCCACACACACACACACAATTCCAACCTTCGAGCTCTCGGTCCCGAAAGGTGCTGCTTCGTTGTTCACTGACCGCGCGCCTTTGTTTTGGCGTCAGACCGAGCCGGGTCTTACTCGACTAAACCCCGCTGTCCTCTCTGTCTTACTCTGCGCTATATCCCGAGCCTATTGCGTCCCTTGCTTGAGCTATACTATTTTGGTTTTCAGCATCACATATCTATTATTTATCCTTTCTTTCTTTTCTAGGCCTTTGTTTCGTTTTGTTTTCTACTGTACCTGTCTGTTCTGTTTTTTTTTTTTTTCGTCGACTTGCGCAGCTGGTCTTGCGGAAGTTGAATGTGCCTATCCAACCTGCCAGGTTTGAAGCTTGGGTTGTTGTCGCGTTGTTGGCTGTCTCCGTGTTTCTGCTGTACGCTTCAGAATTTCATTCTCTATCTTTTAATTTTATTTTGACGGTGTGCGTCACCCCGGTCGGGCTTCCCCTGTCTGCCGTTCCCATCAGACTTGGTATGGATTCGAGGATCTCGGAGAAGGATTTTCATCGGATTACCGAGTAAAGAATAGTGGCTGTGTCGTAGTGAATACAAGAAAGAAAGAAAGAAAGAAAGAAAGAAAGAAAGAAAGAAAGAAAGAAAGAAAGAAAGAAAGAAAGAAAGAAAGAAAGAAATCTAACCAGTGTAAGTCGATGTCAGCGTGTGTATCGTCTTGCTCTGTACTTTGCCGATTTTTTTTTCAGCTTGCAAAGCTCGTAGGCTCGCGCGTCTTTCTTCAATATAGTCTAGAGCTTTAGAGTGTAGTGTGGAATTTGTGAATGCTCCGTCGCCTCTGTGTCTCTACGTTTCTTCAGGAGACTCCCAGCTGCCTCCGTCGTTGATGCGCTTCAATGTGCGCCAAAGCTGTATACCGCCCTCGAAACTCCCAAGTTGGTATAACATTCTGCGCTCCGTACATCACTTCGGCTTAAAAAGAAAGGAAAAAGAATGAAAGAATGAGAAAATAAAGGGAACTAGGAGGAGGCTGCGGGTTACTTGTTGTATAGTTGTCGATTTGCAGGGCGCCAATAGCAGAGAGAGACGACACCTCGTGATCACTCGATATGCGATATTTTCAACTTCGTCAAATATTCGCGCAAAAGCTATCGTACCATATATCCCGAGCTCGTGTGTACGGTGCCTGTTGGCACTGTGTGATGCTTGTGCGTATCTGGCAACCTGTGAACTTTATAAATCGTAAAATCCCCTAGTCACGATGCTGAGAGAGAGAGAGAATGTGTGTGTTTGTTTGGGGGAGAGGGGCACTTTTGTTGGGCTGCGGCTGTGCTTGTTCAGACATTGCACGCTTGAGCGCAGCACAATAGCAGTCCCGCAAGCGCCCCATCACGTGGTTTTTATTTTCGTATTTCGCAGCCTTCTGTTTTTCTCGGCAAAAAGAACCAGGCAAATATTAGCATGAAAAAAAAAAAAAGCGGGGGAAATATTCTTGAGCCCGAGGTTATTTGAGGCCCTCTGCAACTCTATATAATTGACATGTTAGAGATTCAAGGAGTAATGAAAAGGTTGACCAAATAAAAAAATTAATTGGTATTTCGTGATGAAAAGAAAAAAAGGTACTGGTTTTAAGTACACATGACTACCTCTAATATGCAGTTCGTACGATTTCTCCAGAGCGCCTCTATTTTGTTTTCATTTTTTTTTTAACAGCCCGTATAGAAGCTTGCTCAGAACACGCGCATTTTGAGGGATACTCGATCACGCACTTCGTTATCGATCGTTTACCTTTAGGCGCAGTAGACACGTGAACAGCAGCAAACTTGTAAAAAAAAAAGAGCGAAGAAAGCAAGAACTGATAACGAAAGCGTTGTTTTTAAATCGCAGTGACTTTTTTTTTTTTTTTTTTTTCAGTGAATCTGCTGTTGCTGATTTCGCCTGCTTTAGGAACCTGTGTGCATAAACTTGCTCGAAGAAAGTACTCGTCTTCCACTCTTTAGATATGAGGAATCTTTTGACGGAAGGTTCGGGGACCAACCAGCAGAGCGTTTTCGCGAACAGACGTTACTTTTCGTAAAGCTTGATGGAACGTACGTGAAATCGTGAATGTAGCCCAGATCCGTAAATCTTATGAGCAATTCGGGAAGATTGGTGGGTATACGCTTGTCTAATACGTCATGCAAGTATGAGTCAGCGTGATTGGAATGCCGAGGCTATAGCAGCGTTACAGGTTTGGTTTGTCGCTGTTTTCCCCTCGCTTTCATTTAACCGAGAACCATTTGGTTTTCGTTACCATCAGGGAATGGGCATGAGAATAAAGCGAGCCTTTCGGGAACTGCGATTACATGACCGGCAACAACTCTCCTTCTTCTTTTCTTTTCTTTTCTTTTTTGTCGCCGCGACGAGTCTCTCGGGTTTATCAGGGGCTTAACCGTCACTATGAGGTCCCTAGACAAAAAAATAAAAGAAAGAAAGAAAAAGAAAATGCTTTTATCTATAGGGACCTGAAATGCGACACAACCCCGACGCCTCCTCTTGGTCGACTGCCGGACCAACAGATCCGCGCCGGCGTCACCTGATACTCTATCACCGATAATACTATGTCACCTAATACACTGTCTGGCCCTCAACTGCGACTTCGTCGCTAGGTGTAGGATCCGATTACGATCCCGTTAGCGCGCAGTGTCTCGTGATGACGCAACAATTGGTTGGAGCAGTCCACGTTCCCAGTCGAAAGAGCACAAGTTAGAAGCCGGCTGAGTCTCATAGGTTCCTTCCGGAGAATAATCATTCGTTTTCTTTTTTCGTACACTACGACGCTAACTTGTCGAGGCAGCGTTATGCCTGAGTGAATAAGCAGCTTCCATGCGTATTTAGAAGGACGGACGCAAGGAAGGACGGAAGGAAGGACGCAAGGAAGGACGCAAGGAAGGACGCAAGGAAGGACGCAAGGAAGGAAGGAAGGAAGGAAGGAAGGAAGGATGGATGGATGGATGGATGGATGGATGGATGGATGGATGGATGGATGGATGAATGGACGGATGGATGGATGGATGGATGGATGGAATGGATGGATGGAATGGATGGATGGGTGGAATGGATGGAATGGGTGGAATGGATGGATGGAATGGATGAGAAATAAAGAAAAAGACGAGAAGAAGGGACACGGGTAGCTTTCACTCGGCTGGCCAAGCGTCCATAATTTGCCATTCATAACTCGTATACACATCTCTCGTGCGGTACAACAAAGACTGAAAAAAAAAAAAAAGAAGACAGCGGCCTTCGAGGTACAGGCGATGCGGTGAAACTCCGAAACGCGTTCGCCACGAACTCGCTTAAACTCGCCGACGTACACGGCGAGAGCTAGGTGTTGCCGCCCACGCTTATATGCAAAGTACGGCACGCGCATCCGCGCTCTCCCGCGTCCACATCCGCCACTTTCTGATACTGCGCGTGAACGCGGTGACGTGCGCGCGCGCAGAGCCCGGCCGCGCGAAAACACCCTCTCTGCTCCCTTCCCCCACCCCCCTCTTCCTGATCGGCTCGCCTCATGAGCGAATCTCATTACGAGACGAGACGGACAACTCTCATTAATCCGGCTCCCCGGTATAATCGCCCCTCCTCCCTCCGCTCGCGCGGCGAGCTATGTATGCGTGCGCTTTAACGGAGCCGCGGCTCGGCTTCCGTGGCGGCGACCACGGGCGCGCTGCCCCGCGGCGTCAATATCGCGCCGGGCTCTTCCTTTAATGAGCCTCTTTAGAGACCCGAATTAGCTGCGGCTGTGCCTCCAGCCGAGGCGTCCTCCTCGGCATCCCCGAGGGATCGCCAGCTCCTGTGAGGCGTGCGGGGTTTACCTTACACCGCTAATTCCTTTTTCTCGCCCCCGCCGCGTCGACGCTTCGCGCTAGGTCGAGCCCGGGCCGTTAGTTTCTCACGCTAGGTGGCGTTTAGGTTTTTTGTTTGTTTGTTTGTTTGTTTTTTGGCGTCTCGGCGCTTTATATCGCGCGGCTCTCCCTTCGAAACGCGCGAGATTCGGTGTGACGTGTTTGCCTTTGAAAGCGGGCGGCTCTTTAGCGGAGCGAGCAGAAACCACTGTGTGGCCTGCGATGTGTGGGTATGGAGCGGTGCCGCGACAATTTTGAAGGTATCTAGAGTGTTCTGGCTTCGGTCGATGAGCACTTTCGTATTTATCGTGGTGTTTGTGAGTGCTTTTATCGTTTATTTTCTGTATTTTGTATGTTGTTTAGTTTTTTTTTTTTACTTTTTGCGTGGGAGTCCTATAGTTTCCTGCTATATCATTTGACCGCGAACGTCGTCTTTGTGACATCCGTGATGTTTACATTTAGACGGTGCAGCTTGCACCGTACTGCGCGCAGCGGTACAAGCTGTAGAGCGTGACGTTGCATACAAGCGGCGGCGTCAGCACCAATTCAGTGATAGCATAAATGTTGTTTGTTTGACTTTGGTGAAATCTGCCGGAGCGAGCTTCCTCGAAAAACGCAAGCTTATAAAGTGGCGGCTACGTGGAACGTATCTCTGACTTGCATTCATACTTCCGACGCGAAGTTGCCGTGCCTTCTTAGCGCGCTATAGGTGACCATGCCGTATCCAAAAACACTTGGAGTGCTGGTAACTCTTTGACGCGGGAGTCACTGCGTTCTGCTACCGATACATAGCCAGTTACTTTGGCGTAAAGGTGTTCCTAGCGCTCTCGCCTCCGCGTTTTGTTTGTTTGTTTGTTTGTTTGTTTGTTTGTTTGTTTGTTTGTTTGTAGTGTACGCGTCATAGGCACATCACCCATTCACACTCTCTTGCTTTTTATCCAAGCTTCCAAAATCAATTTACAGCAGTATAATGGCAAGCCGTGATGGGTGCTTTTCCCGCACACCACCAGTCCCTGCCGTCACGTTTGTGTCATGCGAGAAAGCCGAATGCAAGGAGATGCGAATGTCTCCGCGCGCACACACACACGTCTAACGCAATGTTGCACGGACTGGCGAAAACTCTCTGATAATGATATGTCGTGGAGTGTCATGTGTGCATTTCTTGCGTTGGAAAACAGACGAAGTTTGCCGTAGTCGAGCGAAAATATATTCAAACAGTTCGAAAGTTCGCGCTTTTTTATGGGTATCCCTACTGCGTACCGTGTTTTCGCTATGCGACAAAGAAACAAATGCCGTGCTGTTATGGTATTTTTTTGTTATATCTGTAAATTCTTTCGTCATCGCGCATTACCTCCACAAAAGCGTATTTAGGTGTCTTGAGAAAGTTTGCGAACGTTTTTCTATGAAGTACACGGATTGTCTATCAAGTTACCGCGGACTTTTAGGCCTTACCTACATATTCTGCCGACTGTTGTCCGCAGAGTATCTATAGACTGTTGCCCGTGTAGTATATAGAAGCATCTCGAAGCCTGTGGTGCGCAGATAGACGAAAATAAAGACTTGTTCGCTACTTTATTTTTATAGGCACGTTATAAATCGTATTTAGACACAAGTGAATATAGACTAAAAGGCAAAGCAACCTATACTGGGAATTTGTAAACAAGGTACACACTATCGCAGCCTTAACTTAAAAGGGTAGTGTTTTTAGCATGTGTGTGTGTGTGTGTTTATCGCTGTCCTTTTCTCGTCATTCATAATCATATTCATCTGGAGGAACTTGCATATACCCTGTAGATCCATTTTGAATAAAACGTTCTAACATTCTCTCTCTTTCTTTTCTCTGCAGGTAAGAAAAAACGCGCGTCACAAGAACAGGCCTGCCGCACTTTTGCTAGACATGACTCGCCAAGGTATTGTTGCTACATAGCTTTGGCTCTACAGGGTGTTTCACTTAACTTGACTCAATTAAGCATTAAAAATATGCAAATGATGCCTAGCTGGACAAAACCAAGGTAATGTTGTTTGCCGTCACTTGTAAATACTCAGATCATTTTTTTGCTTTCGGCCTAGCTGGATAATAAGTCTTTATTAACGAATTCATTAAATTCTAAATTATTATCATTAGATTAAACGTCTCTATTAAAAATTTAGAGCAGCGTGAGAAACTTCCGATACAGCTTTCTGTTGCTCAATACGTGCTACATAAAAGTGTTTTTCCGAGCGTGAAAGAAGCCCGCGAAAACACGCAAAATGCCTCGAGCGGCCTGTTGGCAATTTTGCCTGTGTTCGCCGGTCCATTCTACCGGTGCTAACACATGGGGCAGAAACTTGGAGGTTAACAAAGAAGCTCGAGAACAAGTTAAAGACCGCGCAAAGAGCGATGGAACGAGAAATGTTAGGGCTAATGTTAATGGGCAGGGAAGAGAGCCGTGTGGATCAAAAAGAAAACGCCGATATTCTTGTTGGCATTAAGAGAAAAAAAATGGGGCTGGGCAGGCCTTGTAACGCGTAGGGCAGGTAAGCAATGTACTGTTAGTTACAGATTGGGTGCGAAGGGAAGGGAAGCGCAATCGAGGACTGCAGAAAACTAGGTGGGGTGACGAAATTTGTCAATTTTCAGGTGCAAGTTGGATCAGCTGTAACGCAAGACAGGGGTAATTTGAGGTCGCTGGGATAAGCCTTCGTCCTGCAGTGGACATACAAATATGCTTGTGATCATGATAGCTCTGGGCAGGAAAGCAGGCAAACAGAAACTACAGCGCATGCGTGTCAACACAAACTTCGACTGAGGTAAGACTGAGGCAGCATTCAAAGGGACACTGAAAGAAAAAAAAAAGTTGAGTTAGATCGAATGGTTAGGCTTCTGTATTAACGAATTCGTCATTAGTAGGGAGAACGGAGCTTCTGTAGGCGCAAAGTGACAAAAGTAAAAAAAAAGGAAATGGAGTGACACCTCCCGTTGTGGAGTGACACCTCCCGTTGTGGAGTGACACCTCCCGTTGTGGAGTGACACCTCCCGTTGTGGAGTGGCACAACCCGTTGTGGAGTGGCACAACCCGTTGTGGAGTGGTACAACCCGTTGTGGAGTGGCGCTACCCGTTGTGGAGTGGCACCACCCGTTGTGGAGTGGCACCACCCGTTGTGGAGTGGCACCACCCGTTGTGGAGTGGGCTACACCGCTCACGTGTCGTCGACACTGGCCGGAGGCCGTACGTCCGCAGCCCACTTATCCTCGTGTCCATTGGCCGGTTACGAACTTCCTCTAAACGCCATTTTCCAGGAAATTCCGAGGGACAGGCGCCTTCCGGAAACAGGGAAACGGGGTTTCACTTCCGCGTGCTGTGATGCCACACGTCGCACGTGTGTGTCCGCTCTCGCCTTGCGCAGAGCTGGACAGTTGTGTCCGTTTTGACGCGGGCGATTCAATATTTTTTTTTTCTGCACAAGTGCACAAGTGCTGCACAAGTGCACAAGTGCCGGTGGTCGCGGACTTTCGCGGTCGATGCAAAGGCGCCGACGCAAAGGGCGCGCAACCGAAATACGCGCGGTTCGTTCTTCGCCGAACGCCAACCAATAGAGAGCTTTAAATTAGGGGGACGTGAGTCGTTGGGGCCCCCTATATCTAAAGCTCTCTATTATCGTTTTGAAACACACCCGCTTTCGAGAGAGAGGCTTTGCGGCGCTCGAAGGTTTGCAGGTGTCGTTGCAAACCGGCGCTCGCGCAGCTTTACAACACACGCAAGACGAATCGGCTTAAACGTATCGGCGCTCATACCATGCACCGCTACAGGTGCGCTGGTTAACTAACGACTTTGTTCCCCACGGAGTAACGCGAGGAAACAACAAAGGCCACTTAATTATCCTCGCATCAACAAAGGTACGCCTTCGAGGTCGGCGTTCCGTTAACAATGCGAATAGCTTTCTGTTGAAGCCTTCGACTATTCGCTTGCATTAACAATCGTCGTCGATGGCTTCTGCACAATATGTTTTCTTTTTTAGGCTGCGGTATTTTGTTTCGTTTTTTGTTCTAGTTCGAACACTGAGTGTTCGTTTGTACGAATGGGCTCCTCTGCCCATTCTTTGAGGTGAAAGTGTCAGTATCTCTTTTTTTTTTAGTTGCATTAAAAAGCACCGCCACTTTTCCTCCTGGCATCGATATTGCTAACTGTTTCATCTTTCTGCGTGTTTTATTTGTTCTCAGGCTTTTCATTACGTTTCATGTTTCTTTCTTCCTCCGTGACATATTGTTTCTTCCAAGTAAGGCCCGAACAATCTGCTAGAAAAAAAGAAAAGTATAAAGAGAGAGAGAGAGAGAGAGAGGGGAAATAAAGGTAATAACGGCAAACAGAAGCAAAAGTTTTCGAAGTGCCGAGAGCAGCGAGATTCCTCGCCGGGCAGATGGTTCGCTGACGTTCGCATCAGGAGCCGGTCGTCACTCATATACGAATCATCGAAAAGAGAAAAGAAATTTAAAAAAAAGTAATATTAAAAAAAACTCGATGGAGTGTACTGAAGCTGCAGGCACCCGCGCCCTCTTCGGTTCTGCGCGCTGTAGTGTTGACTCCTGAATTACGCTGGGCCGGCGAAATGTAAATTCCTCAAGTTGAGCACTCCTTTTGGAGTTAGCGAACCGAAAGAGCGCGCGAAAGAAGAGGGTGCAAGAAAAATTTATTAGAAAAATAAGGGTAAGAAATATGCAAGACTGGGAGATGATGAATAAGAAAGGAAACGAAAAATAAACGAGCGACGAATTTCCGCCGAGTCAGAGATCGAGACCCGTCACTTTATTGCCAACGTGGGCATACTTTCCTCCGTCGGATCGAATTTCTTTCTCGGTCAGCGCTTATGAATTCATGTATGCAGTGTATAGCTGCTGACGCGGCGGCACGCTTCTGTGCGCCTCCTTTGATTTAGACGTGGACGATAGAGAGACAAAAGCAGGGGCATATGGAGGCGTGCCGCCGTATGTACCGTATTTACCCGATCCTAACGCGCATCTGATCTTTACGGCCAAAAAGGGGAGAGAGAGAGAGATAGAGAGTGCCATAGAGAGAGACAAGGAAGAAAGGTTAACCATTGCCTAACCCGATTTGCAACCCTACACGTGGGAAAGGGGAGAGCAAAATAAGAGAGAAGTATGAGAGTAACTGTGCGCGCATGCGCATATCGCTCGTTTGGCCAGATGCCTCGAAGAAGCACGTTGAAGAGGCACGTTGGTGGACTTTTATGAATAGTAGAAGTCTTCGGCCAAGGTTAAAGGATCCTTTGCTTCCTCGAGCTGCTCTTGATTGTGCAAGCGGCTGTGTCTGGTACGCACAGGATGTCGTTGAGGATCGATGGATGGACAAAGGCACGGGATCGTCACATCCGCCGCATCACATCCGCCGTGGCGTGGCGGATGTGATGAGGCCGAAAGTGGAAAGTACAGACTGTTTACTTACATCGTTTTCAGCGTGTGTGTGTGTGTGTGTGTGTGTGAGCAAGCGAGCGCGCGCGCGCGCGCGAGAGAGAGAGAGAGAGAGAGAGAGAGAGAGAGAGAGAGAGAGAGAGAGAGAGAGAGAGAGAGAGAGAGAGAGAGAGAGGGGATTAACTACCATTTGTTCTCACTTTGAAAAAAATTGCATCCGAGAAACAGTGGATCGGGCATCACTCATCGTAGCAGTCGGAGGCCCTTGTCACTATATCAATAGTCCCTAGAATGTCTTTTCGTTGCCATCCGTGTCGTTTGAGAAATGATTTTTTATTAAATACGCCTTGTAGCCTATGGCAATTTAAGAAACTTAGAAAGCGGGCACTAACAGTGTCGCAGCTCCCAAATGTACAGCTGACGTGTGAATAGGCATCGAATGCAGCAATCTTGAGTGTCACCAACGATATAGCTTGTCACTATTGCACTTTTGGGTCAGGATAACGTAGCGATTCTATTCCAATGCTGTTACTTATCGCGTTTGGTCAGTGGCACTGCTCCGCCTTTGTCATCACCAGCATTGACTGGTCGTGAGCGGTGTATGATAAAGAAAAGGAATAATATCGAGCGAAAGAAATCGTTGAAATATGCCTTCCTAGGTTTGGTACTCGATCCTACTGCGCATAACATACTTTAGCAACCTCTTCCAGGAGAAAAAAGAGAGCGTGCGTTAGAATCGAGTAAAGGCGGTAATGTACGAAACAGTTGCTGTAGCGGCGTGTCTTGACGTGCCCAATGACAAGTGCAGTATTTGCAGCATTCGCAGTGCGGTAAGCAACGCTTGTGCGAATGTTCGGAGCATCAAAAGAAACCAGTATTTAGGATGTTGTTGCCGAAGTCAATCAATGGCTAAGCGGTATAGGGGGATGCAGCAGACTGGTTACAAGACGGTGTTCTGCTGACATTCGTAAGAATCGTCATTGTCCTCCTCTTACATTCCCTCCTCATCTACCTCCTCCTTTTCCACCTCCTCCGTCTTCTTGTTCTTCTTCGTAGCGGTAGTAGTAATAGTAACAATAGTAGTGGTAGTGGTGGGGCTCTCTCCTATGCAGTTGCTATCATTGTACCGACGTGGGAGCGGCCCGCTACGTTCCGAAGGACCAGAATGAAATTTTACCGTACCATACTGTTAACCCCCTGATGTCAAATGATTTTCATGGCACTACTACTACTACTACTACTACTACTACTACTACTACTACTACTACTAGTAGTAGTAGTAGTAGTAGTAGTAGTAGTAGTAATAGTAGTAGTAGTTAATACTACTACTCTACTATTTCCAACTACTTATTACTACTACTGCCGCGAAAACCCGACGACGTCACAGCCCTGATAACAGCAGAAGATAGCGGGTAGACGAACTATCACGCTTACCCCCAAAGCTTCGTAACCGCGGTCGTGGAAGCAAAACAATCATAGTGCGTCCTCAAGCTTGCTGGCAGAACGCGGTTAGACCGGCCACGGGCGCAGCTGCGGTTTGCCAATCGCGTTCAACAGCTAGCGACGACGAAGACGTCGCCACAACACGCCGCACTTCGCGCGATAAGGCGAGGCGTACGTCGGTCGGCGCAATGCTCATAAATTCCAGTTCAGTGTAACGCCGTTATAGTATATATCTGTAATGAATAAGTGACATCACTGTCGGATGCCAGTATAATATCCGTCAACAAGAGGTCATCACCTTCGTCTTGCTGTTAGTTCGGTTGCTTGTTTCGTTTTCCTTTCGCCTATTCCTCCTCCTCCTCCTCATCCATTCATCGGTTTCTCGTTTTCCCACGGGCATCGCCGGGCGCGCCCGCGCGTGCTGCTTAGCCGAGCATTTGACGCGGCCGCTTTCACCTTCCAGTCACGCACGCGCCAGGGGCACGCAGGCGGCCGCTTCCTCGGAAGCCGCCCAGCCTTTTTTTCCTGCTCTGCAGCAGCGCCGGCTTTCTTACGAATGCATGTATGCTGCGCCGGCGGGATCCAGCACGCGCAAACGGACGCGTACAAGAAGGACGGAAGGGGGGAGGGAAGGGTTCTATTTGCATACTTTCCCGGCATATATATGTATACGTAGGCGTTCGCTATCTGGTCTCTCGGTTCACTCGGTCCGCGCGCATGCTCGGAGGGCGCCGTCAACGACGGGGCCGTTTCTCCGTCCGTCTGTTTCTTATATCTCGCCTTATTTGTCTTTTCTTCGCGCCTAGTTTACTCTGATGCTCGCGCTCGACTGCCCGCCAAGGCGTGAGTGTTTACGCGCGCGAGTTCTGCGCGCGGGGAGAGGAAACTTCTGGCGCTTCCCGGCAGAATACGCGAACGGCTCCTTATGCGGTCGGTGCTGCCGAATGGAAGGAACGGCGTACGAAGACGGCAGCGTGCGCCTTTTCTTGCACGAAAAGGGTGTGGGTGGCTTGCGCTTGTGGGCGGTGCAATTTCCGCGTAACCGGCAGCGCGGTCGATGAACTAGAACCGCCGACGAACTATATGTGGCTTCGCGCGCCAATATGTGACCACTGTGTGTGGAAGCGACGTCTTGCATGGTACCTCACCATGACGCATTGAAAATTTCTGGTTGTACGCTGGCATTTGTAAAGTGCTGCTTAGATAGTGTTTTAGCCCAATAATGTTTCAAATTAGTTCGTTATTAGAGTATACAGTAGAAATTGAAAAGTTGCGTCACCATGCTGCCAGGAGGCAAGCTTCAGTGCCAACATGGACGCTCCCCTTTTGCCTCTTCTACAGCGCGCGCAAGTGGCATTACGGCCTGCCACATGTCATACAGGAGCCGAGAGATAGCGTCACGTTCACATAACAAGACCCTTCCTCCTCCCATCTCACTCGCTCACTTGCTCACTCACTCACTCGCTCACTCACTCGCTCGCTCACTCACTCGCTCGCTCACTCACTCGCTCGCTCACTCACTCACTCACTCACTCACTCACTCACTCACTCACTCACTCACTCACTCACTCACTCACAGACACGTTTCTCGCGGCGCGGCGCCCTTCCATTAATGGTTTTGCGCGGGTGATGTTCCAGCGCTGTTACACGACGGACGTAAAGTTCGCTACGTATTGCAAGACACCTTTACAGACGTTGACTTAGCGTCTAGCGTGTCTGCTCGTGCATTGCGGACGCCGTCGAAGGTGGCTTCTCCTCATGGCGAGTCATTTTGCAGGGAAGCCTGCTTCTGCGATTCCCTTCTTGTTACAGTCGACGACCAGTTTACTTTTCTGTTTTCATGAGTCGCTGTAACCGAAATGTTATTCGGAGCGGTAAACTTCGTTATGAATGTACGGATACGGGGGGGAGGGGAGGGGGGAATGTACAATCTACACTAGCTGGCTTGGAAACCGCGCTCGGTCTATTCCAAAAGCGCAGCTCCAATGCTTATGCTACCTTGCCGTGGTGCAAACTAAAAAGCGGCTGGCCGAAAATGTTATGTTTGTATTCCTTTGGACATAAGAACAGCAAGGACGCGGCTGCTGCAAGCGTTCACTGCTTCACGTGTAATTTAAACGAGCGAGGGGACGGAGGTCACGTCGTGTACTGACGACGGGAAGGTGCGCCATTACATTTTGATACAGATGATAATACGTGGCACGAGGCCTCACTTTTGTGGGAAGCGAGCAAGGGGCAGGCAGCTTGGGAGATGTACGGCACAATATTGTTACTTAACTCCACGGTGAGTTACTGAATAAGGAGAATGAGAAAATTCGAGGGACTAGTTTTTTCTTTGTTGTTGTTGCTGTTATGGTCACAACCACATGAAAGATAGAGACGAGATAGAGATAACATACGAGATGAATCGATTGTTGTTTTATTGAAACGTAGAAATAGGAACCGAGAAATGAAAAGTGCAAAAAAAAAGAAAAGAAAGAAGCTTGACGCAGGCGGGGGCCGAACCCACGTCTTCCGTATTACGCGTACAGTGCTTTACCAAGTATTTCCGTTACCCGTGCTTTAACCGGAGGCCACATATCTTCTCGTCGGGAAGCTTCCTTGGGCACTTGTGCATATGCACACAAGATTAGCTCTGGGGGAGTGTTAAGCAGCGCCTCCTCACGACCATGGCGGCGGATGCGGGAACATCCTTTTATCCGCCGGCGTCTCTTCGCGTCTCTCTGTAGTGTCCCTTTGACGTTAGCCCGTGGCCACGCTCAGCCCTCAAAGTTCTTCACCGCCTTAGCTTGCGTTTAGCGCTTCCTTTCTAACCCACCCTTTCAAAAGGTTCCATCATAAAGCTCGTTGGAATTGCGTCGCTTTTGTGTATACGTTTGCGGTGCTTAACCGCGTTTACATTGTTTATTTCTTACGACATGTTAATTAGGCGTAGTGAATGAAGTAGCTCAGATCGTCTCTTGCTTTTGTCCCCGGCGAGGACTATAAGCTTCTTCCAGTTTTAGAGTGCGCTATGCTGACTGCGCGTTCCTCTTTAGCTAATAAATAATATCTATAAGGAAAAACACAATAGACATCCGCTGAAGTTTAGTGCAGCTAGGTCATTATATATGCGCGTCAGCTGTTGCGCGCTTCAGAAAAAATTGTGCTACACGTTGAACGTCGATGACATTATAGCTCAACTTCGCCATTTCGCTGAAGCGATACGAACCACATGTCTGCGGGCGAGAAGAAGTGCAACGAACGCAGTCATTACGAGCAACGCGCTCGAAGGACAATAGGTTTTAAGTCGTTGAAGTTCAAGTCAAAAACGGACGCGATAAGAAAACGTAGGGTTTTTATTTCCCGCCATTATGTATGTTTCTGAAGGCACGCGAGCTGCGGCTGCGTGGAAATCGCAAATATCTCCACTAGCCACTTTCTTGAAAAGTGCGTGCAAAGCGCGCTCCACTGTTAAGAAGAACACGTGTGTGGAGCACATGCAAACCTTTTTATCTCCTCCTCCTCCTCCTCCTCCTCCTCCTCCTCCTCCTCCTCCTCCTCCTCCTCCTCCTCTTCTTCTTCTTCTTCTTCTTCTTCTTCTTCTTCTTGATCATAGCCACGTATATATACGTCACCGTCGTCGTCTTTCTTCCTCCGGTTCACCCTTGGCATCGTAATCGCCGTCGTTGTCACCTTTTACTGTTCATCACATTGAATCATCATAAGTGTCTTGCTACCCATCGTTAGCACCGGCAGCATCATCGTAGTCATGTTCCCTCCTCTCCTCCTCATCATCATCTTCTTCTGCTTCTTCTTCTTCTTCTCATATAGTTAACACTATCGGCTCCTTTCATCCTCCTGTGGACCTCATTATCAGCATATATCAGCGTCAGCCTCGTCACCTTTCCTCCTGCTCCTCTTTTCCTGTTCATCTTATTCTACTGCGCATCCCTAATTATGCTAACTTCACGAATATATTAATGGCGAGACGCTATATGCTTCTACTTTCATTCCTGCTCAAAACTTCGCGAACAAAGCGAATCGAGGAATCTTCTAGACGAAAGCGCAACATTCGGCCCGCTGCTGATGCTCCTATCTCGCTCCTCCGCGGCCGCCAGATGTCAGGAATAAGTAGCTACTACAATTAGAGACAAATAAAGCAAGAGCTAGCGACTGCAATTAGATATAAAAATATACAACAAGAGGGTCGCGCGGCAATGACATGCATGTTTCTGAGCAGTTTTTAATTAACTGTCCTCCCGAGGCAGTCACACGGGTGGTAATAAATGGTCGCGTCGCGCCTTGCGGCTAAAAGCTTTCTCGTGTACACGCGAGACGGGCTTTGGAGAACCCAGAACTGCGTTCCGTTCGCTTTTCCATTTGCGAGGAAATTAATAAATCACCCGACGCTTCGGGATATCTAACGCCTGCTCGACTATGACACGCAGGCTAACTGCGGTATATCTGCTATTCTTGGTGCCGGGAAAAAACAAAAGAACGAAAGAAACGCACACAAGAGTAAAATTAAAATCGGCGGACGGAAGCTGCGCCATTTCTTGTCCAGAATCTCCGCAGTCGTGCAGTGGCTTCCGCCTGACGTCGGCGTTTACTTGCTGCCGTTCATATGTCCCAGGCCAGTGGGCAGAGGGAACACAGAAAGGCTAACGCAAACTACCTGAAATTCAACCGTATAATGCATGAAAACGCGAGATCGAAATCTTGCGGATGTCATGCAGCTGCGAGCGACGGGAACAGAAGCTTGAACATCGCTGGACTTCTTGTTTGTCGTCCTCGCAGCTGACTGTCCCAAAGTGAACGTACCCAGTGGCGCGTCGCGTTAATTGCCGAAGTCATTGGAGCGAGATGGTAAGGTTATGGTGCTCACACAAATAAATAAACAAACAAAGAAGCAAACAAACACGCGCGCGCACGCACAAGAAGAAGAATAGGGGGGAAAAAGCTCTTGCGTTAGAATTGCTCGCAAGAGAAATTTTCTGTCAATCCTCACGGTTGACGTATTAGACACTTCTAGTCGCCCGTACGCAGTACGTTTTTGGATGCTTCTCAGCGCCACTGAGTGTCGGAAGTGTACTAATTTTCACTAATGGCGTGGCCTCTGCGATTGGCGCGCCGGACGATCACGGAGGCCTGTCTTTCTGAATTCTTGGCTTTTGACGATGTAATCCCGAGATTTTAATTTCCAAAAATGCGGTGCTCTTTGTTAATGCCCGCTGTCCTCCATTTATTGTGAGTAACTGTGTGACAGTCCGGGAGCATGCTTTAGAAAGGCTTGAAGTTTTCTAGGTTTGATTTCATTTAGCTGATCGTGAAGGGTGGAACGCCCGCCGTCGGATTGATTACGTCGATTTCAAAGAGTACCAAGGCTATCGGGAAGCGCAGTCGAGTGCGGCGGAAGATTAGGCATTGGACGATTTCGGGCGGGCCTTCGGAGACCTCTGGGAAATGCCTTCGACCGCTGCAGAAGGCTTGAATCAGCTGACGTTGGTTATGACGGTTACTTCGCTTACTCTGCCTTAAAATTTGCTACCGTTACGGCGTTTATATTTTTCATCAGGACTGCCGTGCTATGCAGAGTGGGCAGGATCGTCGCTGCGTCACAGTATTCTGGGTTAGTTTTGACAATGCCGTACGTACGTCATGTTTTGCACACTGATTCAGCTTCACGCGAGAAGGCTAAACTGTGGGGGTGTGCGAAAAGTGATTCTTAAGAACGAATCGAATACGAATCGAATAATGCCAGAAGCAAATCGAATCGAATAATTTTGGAATAGTTTTCGAATAAGGAACCACCGTTATCACAATGGATATAAAAAGGCCTTCACATCCTAGTATTATTTAAGTTAACAAGTTTCTGTCATTACACAGTACGTTATGAAGCGTTGTTTATTAAAAGAAACACAAATGGAACACTAGGAGCGAACAAGTAGTTTCTTTACATGCGCAGGACTCTTCAGTAAGCGCGAATGATTGCTGTATAGCCTGCAAAGTATAGCCATCTATAAGCGACGTAGCCTGCTCTTCTGCTCGAGTTCTCACCTTTTATGCCTATACTCGGCATGCGCGTGTGAAAATTTACCGTACTTTTACTCCAATGTTATGTTTAATATAGTGTAGTTGACGTTTCGAAATATTCGAAAACTATTCGAAAAATATGTGCATTCACGAATAGTGACTATTCGATTCGATCGAATAGTTCATTATTCGTAAGTGTCGAATGTTCGCGCATCCCCACTAAACTGGCGTCGCGAACAATGAATGCAAGGAGAAGAAACAAGGAACTTGGAACGCGTGTTCGCGGAACAAACGGGTACAATACTCCGGCCTCACGCCGAAGCCGTGCCTCAGTATCACTTCCTGGATGGATGGATGTTATGAGCGTCCCCTTTGGAATGGGGCGGTGGGCTGCGCCTCGAAAGCAAATCCTGCGCCATCTGGCTGAGCATAACCGAGACGGATGGGAAGTCGCTCTGCTGCTCTGGCAATATCGGAGGCTCTTGAAAACCTGTTATACCTGTTGCGGCAGCGCGCTGAAACAGGCGCCTCGCCATCTCGCGGAGAACTTGCAAGGCGAAAGCGCGCTTGCCTCGACGCCGAGGCCCTAGATGGCGTTACCATGCCAGGCAACGGCTTTAAAAACCAGGCCGAGGTTTGCAGGGAAGCAGCACGAAGCACGGGGGCCACCGTGACTGTGGCCGTCTGGCCTCCCACGTGATCGGCTTGAGGGCCTGTTGGCGGCGGGTATCTTGAAACAATTAGGTTGCGCGCTCGCAAAAGTGTCTGAAGATAGCGCCGTTGTGCACTATCATTTGTTCCGCCAGGCCGTGCAGCAGGAACAGATCTTTCGGGAAGAAGTCGCAGTCAACCGACCACAAAGTAGTACAGCTACAGCTTTCTCAACTGAGTCCTTCACTGAAAATTGTGTGTCTGTGCGTGTATGTGTGTGGGGGGGGGGGGGAAGGAGACTGAGAGGATGAGTGATAGAGGGTAAAAGGTAGTTTACTCAAGCCTTGAGGAATGGCTGACCTTATTTAAATATTGATTGCTTCTTGACGGCGAAAGAAACAGGAAATACAAAGTGCCGCGTCGAATTGTCATCGTGTTCGGGAACGGATCCACTGACTTCTTGAATGCGAGGAAACTTCGGGTTGTGGTCCCACTAATTCGTTCAGGTTTTTCTCACCTTTCCTCCTTCTTCAGTGTAGAGTAATCTGGTTCAGTTCTGCTTACTCTCCATGCCTTTCCTTTAGCTTAATAATTATCTCTCGCCTTCTCTCTCGAGAGAGGGCAAAACCTCTAACGCCAATGCTATATGTAACGCAGCTTCGCAGGCCTGTAATGGGTATCTCAAACGCCGTGTATGTCGCAGGATTTCGGCTGTCCAGCTCTCAGCCAATCACATTCACTCATCTCAATGACATCAGTGTGGTAGTGAACTTCGTTAACTATCGATTTAAAAACTGCAGTTTCGTCGAGTTATATTCCTCGCACCTCGCGCGTAATCAGTGAAAGCAAGGAAGCTCTTCAAAGGTAACTAGGGAAAGGAAGAGTGCTTCTATCGGTATGTAGCGTCCCATTGTTCTCTTGGATAAGTTTTGTAGGCTTCCCCGCATGGCAGGACTTCGTGCATAGTGGCAGAGCAGTGCGTCAGATTCGCTGGAGAACCGCAGCTGCGCGTGCGTTAGTACACAGTGTGTGGGTAGGCTTCCCATCGATATGTATGTCTATTTCGAGGTCTTACATCACAGTAGGGTTGTTAGTATCGATGAACGATTAATCGATTAAAAAGTATCCCGCGAAACGATTAATCGTCGCCGATGTCCGCCTTTCATTTAACCGACTTACTCGATTAGACATGTTCGATTAATCGTTTTCTAGAGTTTGACAAGCGTGGCGTGAAAATTTTGACATCGCACTTGAATGGCAGAGCACGAGCTGTAAGCAGTGTGGTGGTGCGATCGTCGCCTCTCTCTCTCTCTCTCTCTCTCTCTCTCTCCATCTCTCTCTCTCGCTCTCTCTCTCTCTCTCTCCTTTCTTTCTTTCTTTTCTTTTTTACTAGTCCCGAGTGTGCCGAGCCGAGCGCTTCCCCTCTCTTCCCCCACATGCCACCACGCCTCCCGAAGGCGGAAGCTTGAAATGTCCTCGCAATTCATGGCATATACAGAAACCCAGGCGTTGATCGTCGTATCACTCCAAGTCCACTAAAGACGTGGCACAGCTTTCGCGCCGGTTTGGAGCATGTATTTGACCGAGCGTTGATGTCGATTCCCGCAAACGTATAGCTTCCGAGCGTGTATTCCGGCGTGCTGGTTGTGTGGACATGCAAAGAAGGTGTCTGTTTCACCCAAATATCCCTGCCGATAGAGATTCATTCGCTCTGTAAAGAGCATGTGGCTTGAAATCCTAAACCAGCCATTTTCTTTTCGCCCGTGCATATTGCGATTTCTTGAATATTTCAGTTGGACTTCAGCTTTCACTTTTGCTATTTCTCTTACTTCTTGTTTAACTGTGCAGTACAGGGATTCACTACTGACGTGTTTCTTTGGTTCTGCTAATAGATAACTGTGTTTCACCCGTTGTAAAGATCCCGGCTAAAATTTCGATTAGTCAATTAATCGATGAAAAACCCTGCATCGAAAGCGATTAATCTACTAAAGGCTAAAACGATAAATGATTAATCTACAATCGAATAAAAAAAATTAATCGACCATCCATACATCACAGTTGACCGACGTCAGCGTAGACCTAAACCTGAAACACGTGAGGCTTGGAGAGCGCTTACGCCTTTTTAACAGGAAAGTGTTTTAATGCCGGGCTCCCTGGTAAAATAGCTACGCCGTACGTACGACACACTATCACAATCACGCAAATGTGTTGCCATCCTGGCGAGATGGCGCCACTTTGCCGATCTGTAAGGCGGTGGCAGCTGAAAGAGGGACATTCGGAGAACGTTAGGGCTGTCGGGAGGGAGGAGTTGCCCATGGAAGGGCAAGGGGAGGGGTTCGCTTGGAGCGGTTGGAAAGTGGTAGTTGAGTGGCTGTTTATGATTGCGATAGCGATAGCGATTTCATGGACATTCCATGCGAATGTCCGCCGTCGGTGCTGTCGTGAGGTTCCAAGCGCGATAAGGTCGCTGCCGTGCGCCGTATGCTGCAGGGTGAGCCGAGAAGGATGGTGGCTCGGTGCGGCGGCGTTTTCTCGCTCGCGCAAGGGAGGAACGTGGTGAGGGGTCGCGCCGACTTTTGCCGCGCGCAAGGAGGGGTTGGGTAAGGAGGGCAGGGTAGCGCGCGTCTCCGCTTCTATTCCGGCCGCGGCTGCGCGTGGCACGACCGCGCGTGTCCACTTTAGGAGCCTAGCCGACAGACCCGGATAGCTGATGGCTTCGTACGCGCTGTGTTCTGGCGCGCCTAGTTGGCGTTGTAGCGGCAGGCGGCGCGAAGTGCAATTTGCTCGCCGCTGCTCGTCATCGCGCCAGCGTTCTGACAGCGAATGTCCGCGGTCATCGAATGAGACTTGTTCATGTTTTCAGGTGCTCGCGTGGCACCGTGCTGGTTAATTTAGTTGGTAAGCGAATATTTAGAGGAGTTTATACAGCTAATGAAACTATGAACCTTACTACATTTAGCTGTCTGATAACTTGCGATAGTAACCAGTGCTTCGCCTTTCTTTTTTCATTATATCTAAGTATATTCGTAGCGAAAAGCAAGGAAAGGAAATTACTGTTGACCGCAGTAACTGTCTAACTAACGCAGTCTGTCGACACCTGAACAGCGTTCAGCAGTGGAGGGGGGATGGGCTGAGTAAATTACGGGGAGAAAGGATAGCAGAGGGGGTATAGTAACGAAGAACTACAGGCGTAGGAAAATGGTGCGCCGGCAATGCCGCTCGCTTCTAACCACGTGGTCGCCTTCAGCCCAGAACTTCACTGGATGAGCGCGCTCGACGAACGCGTTCCTGCATACCTTTGAATAAATGCATGGGGAAGTGCATGCCGTCGCGTCATATACACCTACGCCGCGTGGTGGCTGGCCTCCGGAGTTGTTAAAAAAATCAATAAATTGTTAGGTTTTACGTGTCCAAACCAAGATACAGTCGAGCGCCTCTTCAACGAAGGCATCTACAACGAGACGACCTGAATAACGAAGGAAAAGTTTTGTCCCGGTTCTGTTTTGAGCTGTGCGCTGTTCAACCTTTACAACGAAGTGACCTTTATAACGAATGATTTCGGAGGCCCCAGGCACTTCGTTTAAAGGCGCTCGACTGTATTTGATTATGTGGCACGCCGTGTAGGGGGCGACCCCGCATTAATTTAGACCACCTGAGGTTCTTTAACGTGCACCCAATGCGCGCTCCACGGGCGTTTTTTGCATTTCGGTTCCATCGAAGTGCGGCGGCCGCGGCTGGGATTCGATCCCGCCTCCTCGGGCTTAGAAGCGCAACGCCGAAGCCACTACGCCACCACGGCGGCGGGTCTCGGAGTTGTGTTGGACCCGGAGTTGTGTTGCATGTCCCATTCGCAGCAACACAGGTCTCGTGTGCCTGCAATTGATTTCATTACATCGCCCTTCGAGCGAAACTGTCATTAGTAAAACACTGTGCGTACTTATGAAGTTGCATTTTTGGAAATGTGCAAGAAAGCTGCTGCGCCAACGCTCCTTAGATTACGCTTTTGTGTTACGACACATTCATTTGAAAGAGGGATCGACCAACTTTTTTTCACTTGCGTGGAGGGACAGAGAAGTTGAACAAGTTTTGTTTCATCCGTGGAGCCAAGCCTCTGAAATCTTTGACACGGACTGGCGGGAGACTCCGCTTCCCACGGTCTCGTACCACGGCGCGCGATGCGTTCTATACGGGCGCCGATATTGATGTGGGGAAAAAAAAAAAGAGAGGGAAATGGCGACCAGATCGTCCCGCCAGAATTTCTTAATCGACGTTTTATCGCAAATCATTTGTGCGTTCCTTTCTTTCTTCCCTTTATGTTCCTTTTTCTGTCTTTCCTTCTCTTTTTTTTTTTTTCGCCGTCATCAGAGAGCAAGGAACAGGACCCTATCCGGGGCGCGCGAAAAAAGAAACGCGACTATGACACGGCTGCTTTTAAAGCAAGAAAGCTTGCACCGTACGGCCTGCAGGGCCAAATTAACGAACGAAGTCGCCCTACAGGCAACGAACAGGAGATGATAGGAGTGGGAAAGAAGAGAGAGAGAGAGGGGGGAGATAGGAAGAGGGAGAAAGAAACGGGAGCGCTGCACGGAAGCCACCATCCGCGACTTTCTCGCAAGCCTCGACGGGTCTTCTTCCCCCGGCCGTGGCGCACAACCGCGATCGTAGAAAGCGGTGTCCCGACTCGGCTTGTAATTTGGCGCGGTCTATGGGCGCGGACGCGTCCCCACATGCCAGAAAACCGGTCGCGTCCAAACTCTGGCTGGTCAGTTCCGTGCAGCGCGCCGAAGCCTTTTGAAATTCCGGGAAGCAACCGCCAGTGCCGGTGCTGCGCGAAAGAAAAGTTTTGTCGTCGGGGCAGTCTTCTTAACTCGGCCTGTTATCCACCGCTTAACCGCGTCGCACGCCCCGCGAAAACCGATCTTGCCGAGCCAATTTGGCCCGAAGGAGGCTCGGATGACTCTAATTAAGCATCGCAGTGGCTGCGAAGTAACAAACCGTGTGAACGCAGTAACCCGACTAGGCTGAACTACATACCCAAGCGCGGCCTGCTGAAACGTTTCCGTGTGCAGTCCAATAATTTAGTGTTTCTTTATTTCCGTATCTTCTTTTTTTTTTCCCGCCGGCTTCGCGGTGTTTCTTGTGGATTCCGGTTGTGTTGTATGTTATTTCTGCAAGGATAATGTAGAAAACATGTTGAATTGTTCCACAGCATATGAAAAGTTTCGGTCGGGCGAATAGCGAGCGCGAAGACACTGACAAAACGACGTTCTTTTGTTTGCCCTGCGTCTGCGCTGTTCACTCTGCGAGCCTCTTCGCGCGGGGCTTGCGGTCGGCGAGGCTTGGGTTACATACGCTGCACGCAACTACACGGATCCGTGGCGCGTGCAGAAGCATTGGTACTTTCTTGCGCCTGTTTGTGTGGGCAGCTTGGTTTCAGTGCAGCAGCAGGACAGCCTTGCCCTATGCCAAAGTGCCACCCCCCTCTCCGCAACTATGCCACACAGTAGCCCCTCCTCCCCCTTGGGAACATCGCTCTCACTCTCCGTGTAATAATGGTCTCGGCCGAGCTCCGCCCGGCCCTGCGGCTGTTGCTGCTGCTGCCTCTGCTGCCCCAGGCGAGCTGCGATCATGATGCAACGAGGACATTTTGCCTCCACCTCCTGCTCCTCCTCCCCCTCCTCGGGCCGTAAAATTGTGCTTGTTGCGTCTTCTCCCGACTCCGCGCGGGACGACGTCGCTCAAGTGCAGAGCCAAACACGAGGACAAACGCGACAACACGTACACTCGGTGGCATGTCGCCCGCCGTGTTCGTCGCGATGCGCGTAGCTGCTTTGTCGAAAGCAAGCGCCGCGTGTTAGCTCTTGGCTATAGTTCTTGGCGAGGCGGGCTCGTTGATGTGCCGTTCTGGAATCCTGTAGTGTAGCGCGTTCAAGACGAGGACGCGAGGAGAGCGCGCGAACGAACACGCGGACTTGGCGTTAACGCGGTCGCTTCTTGGTGCCGGATTGAGGGTCGGCTTCGCCCAAAGCCTTTGTCGCACGCGAGATCGCTACCTTTGTTAAGTATTTCAGATAATCTTTGTTTTTCATCATTGTCACCATCATCATTGTAGTCGTCGTCGTCATAATAACAATCATCATCATCATTTGGAAGGCTCAAATAAAGGAAATAATGCTGCCTAGTTGGCTTCCATTGTTGTTGCTTCAACGTTACACGAAGCTGGGACATCGAACGGGAAAACACAGAACACAGGATGGAAAAGCACGGACTGTCTCAGCATTTCCTTTCTCATGTTGTGGACTGCAAAGCTGACGACCTGCGGAGTATATATCATGCCGGGCGATCAGCGAGGCTAACATCTCCAGCTCATCATTGGAATTTGTACCTCTGTCTCTCTCTTTCTATAAAAAGCAAGTTATACGGTGGGTCCGTTGTCTCGTCGTTGGCTAGCCTGCGGGACAGATGTCGTCAATCGCGAACGAAACTTGCGTGCAGCACCTACTTGAAATGATTGTGTCCTGAGAGGGAGCATTCCAGAATCATCAGCGGGGGCGCTCAGATCTGAAATGTTGTCGGACGGTCTGATGCAATCAGGCTCGACTCTGCGTGGCTGCCGCCGTGTGGGATCCTGGATATTTGTTGTTGTTGTCGTTGTTGTTTTTATGTTTTTCATGCCGTACAGGGTGTTTCATAAGTTGCATTCGAATCACTGACACCAAGGACAACATAGGGGAAATTACTTGTGCTTAATAAATGGAATGAAGAAACGATAAATTAATGGAAATTAAAGTGGATGAAAAAACAACTGGCCGCGGGTGGGAACCGAACCCACAACCTTCGCATTTCACGTGCGGTGGTCTACCAATTGAGCTACCGCGGCACTGTTTCCCCATCCACTTTCTTGGGTATTTATGTGTACAAGTTGAACCCTGGGAGTGTTAGCCAGCGCCACCACTCACAGACCTTGGCGGCGGACGTGGAACGTCCTTTTTGCCGCAGGTGTCACGAGAACGTGATCTTTTTGGGTGAAGGCAACTGGCCAATAAACCCGCATATGCTACCTGATGGCATCAATGTTGCCGGATTCGAGACCCTCGTTATGTAATAAACGAGAAGAAAGGGGGTTAACCGAGGGGCCCGATTTTTATTAGTCATATCATGAAAAGCTAACAAACACTGACACCAAGGACAACATAGGCGAAATTACTTGTGCTTAATGAATGGAATGAAGAAACGATAAATTAATGGAAATTAATCGTTTCGAACCCACAATCTTCGCGAAATGCGAAGGTTGTGGGTTCGGTTCCCACCTGCGGGCAGTTGTTTTTTCATCCACTTTAATTTCCATTAATTCACGTAAGTCACGTACCGCCAGGCATTGGCTTTGCCTCTCTACATTACTAGCTCTCGAGATAGGTTCGTATAGTTGCACGTCGTCGAGCCTAGTCGCTACGCATCGTAGTGCATTTCTTTGTTTACAAACATATACTGCTCGTCTAGCATACATGCAGCTCGAAAGACACCGTTGGCATTGCAGCACCACGCAGGTTATCAATTAAAGCGCGCGCCGCTTTCAATATAGACACGTCGCGCGGGAATCTCCTCGATCTTCGTTGACGATGTTGGGCACATCCAGTTCAACGCACGGTATACCCGAAAACGTGCCTCTCTCGCCTCTCTCTTATCCTTGCTTTTTTTTTTTTTTTAAATCTATACGCTTAGGACCGCATGCCCTCACGGTGGGCCTCTTCGATGATAAACGACTCGGTCCGGTAGAGGACGTTATTGCTTCGCAGCAAGCTGAACGGTCGCTCTGTCTCGGGTTGCTCACTCGGGACTAGAGTACACTCTACTCTAGACCCGCTTCCCCTTTTCCTCACTCCCTTTCCACTGCTCCTCCTCTCACTACCACGGGCGCTTGCCTTCGACATTGCGGAAGTGCCACGGAGTACCTACCGAGCGCGGATTATAACGAAACGGTCTTTGCGCCTCGAACAAAAACGTAACAACGTATTTGGAAAACCTCCGACAAGAGAGCACACCTGCGTTTGATTCGTACGTGTTTGTCGCGGAATGCGTGAAGCATTTACGTATCGAAGGTGGTCGCATATTCTGCCCTGTTTAACGCGCGAGATTTAACTGGAGCTGCTTCCTTCAACTGCTCTCCACTGTTTATCGTCGGCTGTGACGGTATTATATAAAAACCGTGACGAAGCCCTTCTGCCGAATTCCCGTGCAGCGAAACTTTGGGAACATTCCGCGACCACCGCGCGCGATATGTGGCCGCGGTGGCGGGCATTGAACTGCCCCGATGTGAACCCGGAGATGTGCTTACATGTTGCACTGAATGGCTGGCTCGTCTTGTTAATTCGAGAGCTCGCGCGCGCAGATTTCCGTTCGTTCGGTGTCTTAATCCAGTCCAACGGGTGGCCTTGGGCTCGCTGGCCTGGCCTTTTGAACGCGACACTTTACATAAAATTAACGCTTCACTCCCTCCACCTCCCCCTCCCCGGAGTGGGGGAGTAAAGTGGTGCATCGATATGGAGGGGCCACGGCCATTGGATGAGCTTTGTCCATTGTTCCGTGTCTTGGGAGAACTTGTTTATCGAGTGTGCTGACGTAATACTCTCGTCGGGAATGCATGAACGACCTTGTTTGTCAAATCGGCGGCTGCGATGAAGGCAGCAACACTCGGAAAATGGCGGTATCCAATACCACCTAGATTAATCTCTATAGGTGGTATTGGCGTGTCCGGCTCGCGCAGACGCTTACATGTACTCCACGTGCCCCCTGTGTGCGCGCTTCGCTGCACTGTAAAACTAATTTGACTAAAACTAAAAGTGACTACACTGTAAAACTAATTTACACCATTATCCGTTTTTTACGGGTGCAGAATATTTTACAGCGTAGGGAGCGATTAAAACATTCATCACGAGTGAGGAAACACTGCTTCACAGTATAGGAGGCACTACCGATAGTTACACTGACTCTACGTAAACGTCTTCGTGCCGTACTCTGAAGTGTTCAGCTGTGTTTGAATATGGCGCTTCTGCAACCGCACAGAGGGGCGGCCGCTCTTGCCATGGAAGAAGACTTCGTGCGCGACAAAAAATACGCAATCTAAAGGCAGGTGGAGGCGCCGCCCTGATGTTTCCGCCTTAGCTTACGTGACGTCACTGATCCCGACATAGTCTACACTCGACTGTTGTTGACTATCTGTCGGTAAACAAGCACCATACAGTGCATTCCGAAGGAACCGAAGAGTCAACGAGTACCGAGTTCCGAGAATATTGCTTGCAGTAATACGGTCCAAATGCGAGAAAACACATTAAAAAGAAATTAAATTATGGGGTTTTACGTGCCAAAACCACTTTCTGATTATGAGGCACGCCGTAGTGGAGGACTCCGGAAATTTCGGCCACCTGAGGATCTTTAACGTGCACCTAAATCTAAGTACACGGGTGTTTTCGCATTTCGCCCCCATCGAAATGCGGCCGCCGTGGCCGGGATTCGATCCCGCGACCTTGTGCTCAGCAGCCTAACACCATAGCCACTGAGCAACCACGGCGGGTCGAGAAAACACATTAAAAATCCATGACGTCACACTGACGTACTAGCGCCTAGTTTCCGGCGCGAAATTCAAATTTGGCCCTAGCATTCTCGACCAGTAATCATCACTTTGCTGCCGAATAATTCAAAATTATCTTCTAAAAAAAAGTACCAACACTAATGAACGACCTTAGTTTTGCCCTTCAGTATCTATTTAAAGTAAAGCATTCATTCCCTTTTCATTCCAGCATGCCATATTCTCGTGCTAGCTCGCGTTCGCCCGCGTGTTGTGGCATGTTTACGCTCAGCTGTTGCAGAGACTGTCGGCTACAGCTTCGCTCAGCGCGCATTCTTGACCATCGCGGATCTCTGTCGCGCGATCGCGCCGCCACAACCCGCCAAACTGCCGCCAAACAAGTGGGGGGCACTCCATCGTTCTTTTTCTCTTTCTCTCTCTCCCTCCTTCGTTACAGAGGCGGCTTGCGCAAAACGATGTGTATATACTGACGAGCCGCGGCAAAGGCAAAAATCGAGGCTGCTGCGGAAGACGCAAAGAAAGAAAGTAAGAAAGGAAGATGAAGAAGACAATAAAATCTAAGCCAGAGGGGCCGGAAAGCTCTTCATTCCAGATTTTATAGGCAAGTTTCCGTCCAGCGAACGGCCGAGTAATGAAAGCAGCCGTGCTTGAAGCCCACCAGCGGGACGGCGGACTCGCGTGTTTTTACTACCGTTTGCGCTTTCAGTCTTCGCTTTCTTTTCTTTCGTTGTTTTCTTTGTTTTGTCTTGCCCCTGGAGGTCTTCACTACTTGTACCGCGGCGAGTAGTCTACTCTCTCCCCATCCTCCCCAGTTTGTCTTCTTCCTTCCCTCGCACCTATCTCCTCCTCCTCCTCCTCTTATCTCTATCTTCTCTCCTATACCCGGTGGCAGTGCGCGAATGCCTGGCTCCTTAGCGTTCGCGCGGCGGTACTTATGTGTGGGAAAAAGGAGACGAAGGCAGTTTTTGTTTTCTCGCGAGAAAATCGCCGACCGAGGCAAGGATCGCGGCTTCGTGCCCTCTCCTCTGCGTTGCTCGGATGCTCGCGCCTCTTTAATGCTGCGCAGTATTGTGCAAGACGTCGGCACTACGTTCTCGCACGTTCGCCGCTTCAGATGGACGCATCCAGGAACTCCGCTGCGGTTTTGGGAATCGACTGAATTCAGGGACCGCCTGTAGCTACACACGTTTACACAAACACGATGTGGTGTCAAATCGGCTTGTCACGCCGAAATTCGGCCGTCGGATTTATGTGTACGCTATAGCGGATCGGGCCCAGTGAGCGTCGAGGCGAGTACTGCAAACCCACCTGCGAGGAGTGCGAACGTTGACTCGGCCCAATCCGCTTGGAAAGATGCAGGTAAACGCGGTCGGATCGGCCTGCATAAACTCGACTTCTGACTCAACCTGCTCGCGTCAAGTTCGTGCAAACGAAACTTGCGACGCAGCGATGAGCATTCGTGTTCGCTGGCGACTCCACGGTGTCACTTAAAATTTTTTGTCCTTCTTTCTCTCCCATTTCGCCCCCTCGCTCATTGCAAGGTAGCCAGCTGGGCTCAGTCCTGATTAACCACCCCGCCCTTCCTTTATCTTTCTCTCCGTGTGTGTAGAATAGACCAAACTAGACCAGGATAGACCCGAATCCACAGTGAATTCCGCCGGTCGTGATCGGTCAGCTCCGTGGTCACTGTTTCGCAGGCTTCTGTGATATATCGCCGCGTGGATGCTGGCTCGTCACAAGCGGTTCTCACTTGCAAGCAAGGCGGAAGTTCGAACGACCAAGGTGGTCTTGTGCCCGAAAATGTTGCGCGGCATGGAGTTTAAGGTAAGGCCGGGTTACATTTCACGGCGTATAGGGTCAGGACGTATTGAGCTATTTCTGACCACGTACTCGTTTTCCTTTCTTTTCTGCATTTTGCCTACGATGCGAATAATATTCTTATTCGGGTCACACGCGTCCCTGCTTGCCAACGTTCGGCCCAGAGCCAAGGAAACTTTCGCTTTGGGAGTCTGTTGTGCTTAACGTACCTTGTCTGATCTCTCTGTGAACACCATTCAGCGCAACACCTTTTGTATCTCACTGTCCAGGTGACTGGTGCATTATACTACGTGCATTAGCTGAAGCCCGCAGCTTGCACAGTTGCGCTGCGGTGTTTTGATCGAACAGGATACAGCTTCCCCACAGCTTCCGCATTTGTGTTTTTCCCTCTTTATCGGGCTTCTCCGCATGGCTTACGGGTATGTGCAGGCAGTCCGCCCGTAGGTGCTCGGTGGCGTTGCACGGTTTGCCTCGACCCCAAGCGTCGGTGGCGTCTTCGTATTGATATGCAATGATGATATTCGCACCTATTGGTCATCAATGATGTCACTTTGAACACGATAGTTCTCTTAAGATGATATGTATATATGTGATCGCTCCTTACGTCGCCCGTGTCTGCTTGGGCGCTGTTTGTCCAATACGGACGTCTAACAAGTAGCCCAAGTTCCAATTAAAAGAAAAAGTCTCGATCGCTGCTTCTGGACAGACTCAATTCTCGTGCAATCGCGTTTTGGTGAGTGATTCCAAACAAAGGGAGATTACGTAGCACAGGTACGACTATCGATGCCAAGTGGGGAGGTGCTTTTCTGGATACTCTCCCAAGTTCCGCCCTGTAAGCCAACTAGACATTAGGAGATGGCGACTTCGACAATATGGGGCGGAGTTTCACACTGTGTGAAATGTAAAAGGTGACCAGGCAAGTGGGATATACTATAGGTATGACTGCAACTGGTTATTTCTGGGAAAGCGTGGTTGTCGTAAAGAAATTAATTCACTGTTTTTGATAAACCTTGCCTTGCCTGGATCCGAGAATCCTACCCCCGAAAATACTCCAGAGACAGCTCTGCCCCTTTTTATCCCCTCCCCTTCCTTCTTTTATTTATTTTTAAATATTACTTTTTGTTACTACGATAGGTTTCCCTTTAGTCCTTATCTCTTGTTACCATGGAAGACGGCAAGCAAGAATCTGCTTCGTTGATTCCGATTTAGAGGAAGGCAGACAGTTTTCCTTCTTTCTTGATCTCTTCGAATCTTCCTTTTTTTTTTCTGGCGCCACTTCTGGGGTAGCTGGAAACTTCCCAGCCGCGTCATCTCTTATTAAGGACAGGGACGGGGGGGGGGGGGGGGGGGGGGGGGGATATCGATTCTTATCCTACTTACCTGGAGTGAAAAAAAAAAAGGAATAGAGTGAAGCGGTGCTTAGTGTAAAGGCTTATCCGTTCCCTCAGCGCTGCCATCCGTCACGCGGGCTTCCATGAGCTAGATTGAGTGTCGGCGCCTTTTGCACCAGGCATCGCGGCCTAATTGATAGACAACGCCCGAGAAGCCGACGATGAAGACCAGAACAGTCTCGAAAACTGTGGCGCGGTGGGCGCGCGTTTTCTTTTTCGGAGCCTTTCCCGAGAAACTTAATCGGTGCGCGGAATCGCTCAGACGTTCACTCTTGGGGTTTGACGTTGACTTCCTTCTTTGCTGTGTGTTGCTTATCTGTAACTTTAGATGCGGGGGGAGGGGGAGTGGGTGTTCGAGGAATGAGCAGCGTGTCTGTATCTTCGGCAGGCACGATGCCTGGATTTCTTTCGTTAGTCTGCTTCGTTGTCTGCACGGAAGGCAAATTGAGAAAGGAATACGTGTATCTGCCGTTGCCGGCACTTTCTTATGGTTTCTCCGCTACGGTTGAGAAGTAGGTAAGAGGAAAACAATCAACGCGGCGAAACGCGAAAGGGGAAGTTTGTAAAAACCTGACTTTCCTTTCTTTCTTTCTTTCTTTCTTTCTTTCTTTCTTTCTTTCTTTCTTTCTTTTTTGGTTGGCAGGGGTTTTGAAAAAAACTCTGTCATGATTTCATCTGGCGGACTGAGAGATGAGGTAGGGCATGAAAGTAGCGTGGGGTCCGTGCGGCCGTGTGTAGGCTTCGCAAAACAAATCCTTTCCCCGTCTATAATGCCGTGGCCCGCGAGAAACTGTGGACGAGCTCGTGAGAATTCTGGAAGAAGCGCCTGCTGGGTTCTGCACAGGCACAGAGCAGCTCTCGAGACTGAATATCACAGCTTCATTACTTGGTCCTATACCACAACTAGTGCGTGTGTTTCCTTCTTCCACGAGGCAGTTTACGCTTCCAGTACGGTGAAAAAACTGTGTGTGTGTGTGTGTGTGTGTGTGTGTGTGTGTGTGTGTGTGTGTGTGTGTGTGTGTGTGTGTGTGTGTGTGTGTGTGTGTGTGTGTGTGTGTGTGTGTGTGTGTGTGTGTGTGTGTGTGTGTGCGCGTGCGTGCGTGCGTGCGTGCGTGCGTGCGTGCGTGCGTGCGTGCGTGCGTGCGTGCGTGCGCGCGCGCGCGCGCGCGCGAACATGTGCTCTAAATGCTCAAATGCGAAATGCGATATTCGCCTTCATTGTTGAGCTTTTCGTCTTTCTTTCCCTCTTGTATGACTTAGTGTTTGGGCGTGCGAAACTGACCTTTTTATTATGATTGTTGTTGTTTTCATCCTGAAAGCAAATTTATTTTTTGCAGGTAAGTGATATAGGAGCAACGGGTTGCGTACTGCTTCGATCCACTCCAGTTAGACGCTGTGCATTTCACCCTGCCTACCACAGTTATACCAAAGTGGCTGTACAAATATATTTAATCTCAGTAAAATAAATGAATAAATAAATCCTTGTTAAAAAAGAAAAAAGGCAATAACACGCATTTTAGATAGCCAGCTCTGATGCCGTCAACGTATTTTACATAAATGAAAAGGCAAGTGAATCTGCGTCATTTAAAAAAGAAAGTAAAATTGCAGAAGGCTTGTAAAGGTTGGACCACGGGGGGGGGGGGGGGGGTGCAGGGGTCCTCGCTCTTTTTCCTTCCTATTCCAGATAAGCAACCACACGTAAAGCTATCCATTCTGGCAACTCTAGCGAACGAACGATTATGATCTTTGTTAATTACATGACTTTCCCCAATCGGGCTCGAACGAAGGTCACCCGAGATCTATCGGCATTTCAGATCGGGGAGGCGAAACGCATTCTCTTGTCACCTTTGCTTCACCCACGCAGCGAACTGAATGCAGGCGAATTTTCTCGAACGACGCGAACTCCCCCTTTTTCGCATCGTTAGTTTCGTATGATCTCTATTTCGTCCCCGCATGACCTCCACCTTAATTTTCTTCCTTCGATTCTTGCGAGATCTTGCGCGAGGCTGTTCTTTATACGTGTGCACCCATATAGGCGTTCTCTCTAGCCGACGTTTTGCGTGCAACAATTGGCCTTCGGTCGCTGAGATACTGTAGATTTGAAGGCGCGGCGGTATAAGGTTCGTGACTCGGATATTAAGGCGCTGCCGACACATGAAAGGGTGGATTGTTTCGCGATAAGAGAACAATCGGTGCGTGACCGATAAAAAAAAGCCGTAATTCACAGACATTGACACGTTGACAGCCTTGCTGCCTGCCTTTCGCATATTAATCGTAAAAAAAAAAGTGCTTTTACGTGTCAAAACCACGATCTGATTATGAGGCACGCCTTATATAGTGGGACACTCCGGAATAATTTGGACCACCTGTGGTTCTTTAACGTGCACCTAAATCTAAGTACACGGGTGTTTTCGCACTTCGCCCCCATCGAAATGCGGCCGCCGTGGCCGGGATTCGATCCCGCGACCTCGTGCTTAGCAGCCCAGCACCATAGCCACTAAGCAACCACGGCGGATGAATACTAATTGTAAGGATATGGAAAACGGTGAGCGTTAGGATCAGAATTGAAGGAAAGAGAAAGGGAGAGAGGCAACGGAGATTAACGGACTCGACCGAGGAGTCTCCCTGAGATAAGAATTTCGCATTTTGTGGTTAAAATGACCGACGAAGATAACAGGGAGGTTGTTGTCAATACATTATTGGATTGAAAGTTTATTAGCACTGCCCGCGCACAGAAACGGCAGCAGAGGCCCCGCAATAGGGTTTCTGCTACTATATTAAGCATCTGGTATGCAGGCCAATGAACATAATTGCGAAATAGCATGATAATGCACATCTAAACATCGTAAAACATTCACCACATTATACATATATATATCGAAGAAACCGTCAAATTGTGGCACATTACCAACATTTCGGCGATTATATGAACAAAGGAATATAAACACCGACTTTCAGTATACATAACGCAAAATAAAGCAAGGCAATAAGGTTATACGATGGAAAATGTCATATAAATATGTTAAAAATAGCGCAAGCATGCAAAACAGATCATTAATAATGCAAACTAAATATCACGTCGCGTCAGAATGGACTTCAACATGCAGATTGTCTTAAGCCAATTTCTGTGTGGCCGTGCAAGTGATTTAGCAACGCAGCTATTTGGCATTCTATGTGTTGTTTATACCATACTTGGTCGTTTCCTACAAAGCCGACCCTTGTGTTTTGCCTTCACTTGCTTGACGGACCGATGCAGGGGCTATGCGCGCTATAAATAATTTTTTCCTCTTCTATTTGTTCAGACGATCTCTCGAGAAGGCACCACATTTTCTAAATTTCACCGCAGTGGCGAAATCATTCAAGGTCCGCGCGCACACGTTGAAGACAACAGTGAAGGTCCGGAATTATACGAGCCTAGACCACTTTTGTTCCTTCTTCGAGCCTCTTCATCGCCCCGAGCGGCGCCAGCCCACGCTGTCACGAGAATCGCATAGTCTGGAGCAGTGGTTGACTGGCGTGGAATAGAATCGGGTAAAAAATAGAAGTTCCCATGCCATACCGGCACAGGTGACTTGTCCCCTGTTGAGTTTGATAACTTCGGCGGCCTCTGGAAGCCCTAAAACAGTCGCGTGACATGCTCGGCAATGTCTATGTACTAATTACACCGCGGGTGGCTTATATATAGAGTCGTCCCATAACAACCGGTTCCTTGCTTTCTGTATAGCACACTTCGTCGTCCGCCTTTCTCCAAGGCATCTCCCGGACATATCTTCATCTCCATTGTCGTTTGCAAAGACGCCAGGGGGGTGGGGGGGAAGGGTATAAATCGAAACGGTCGCGCCGCCCCCTGCTTATACGCTATGCCGCTTCGCGTTTTGTCCCACTCACCGCGTATAGTCGAGGCATATAATGACGCTCGCATACCCTCGCGTGTTCCCGGGCCCATTACGATGGCAGCGCGCGGGATGACACGCAAGGAGTCCTTTGTGCTGTCTCGTCTCTCTTGCACCCCCCCCCCCCCCTTTCTTTTTCCTTGCACGCACGCCTTTTTAGTACGGTCTCGGATCGTAAGCGCGGATCCTTCCGCGGCCATGGACACGGTGGCCCAAGCCGTTGGCATGACCACTATAAAGCTGTGCACGCCACAGTGGCTTCACGTCTCTCTCTCACTCGTTCTCCGCTCTTGCCACCGATCTCTCTCTCTCTCTCTCTCTCTCTCTCTCTCTCTCTCTCTGCTTTTTGAACGCCTGCATGGTGCTTGGCACTCTCGAAAGGTGAATGTCTCGGGCTCACTCCACAGTGCGTGCCTGCGTCTCTCTCTCTCTCTCTCTCTCTCTGTCGATGCGGACAAAGCATCGCCACAAATAAATGCTCTCTTTCTCCCTCCTTCCCTCCCTCCTTCCCACCCCCTCTCTTTCTCTTTATGTGTGTGTTGCATGCGCCCCTGCGTAGGAGAGAGAGAGAGCGAGAGAGAGAGGATGTGCGTGAGCAAGCGCGTACTTGAGGAGGTCTCCACTTTCTAATTGGGTTCGCGTGCCGAGCTTTGCTTTGCCCGCTGCGGCCGGAAATCGGAGTGGTCGTCGTCTTGGCTCTACAGCCAAGCCCTTTCTCGCTTCTTGGCGCCGTAGACGGCCCACATACTCCTCTTTTACTAGAGGCACCCACCGAGGGGAGGACGCGCGTAGGGTGGCGTTCGCTGGCTGCGGTGAGGACTTCCTTCCGAGGAGGTTACGTATATAGCGATGGAAGGAGAGGAGAAGCGAAGGATATTGAAAGGGAGGCTGGCAGCTGCGGCCGTCGCGTTGGATGCGCGAACGAGGTCTGTGTGGTGTGCGCACGACTTCGGGGCCCACCTGTCCTGGTCATGACGTCATGCACGCGTCACTTAACTTTTTAAGAGTAGCGCTGCACTGCGTGCTAGAACTCAAGAACAGTCGGGACACGAAACACGTGAAGGGAAGTGTTATTGTTGAAAAAAATGAGTGCGCCCGCAATGTCGGTTGCAAAGAATGAAAACTTGCATTCACTCTCTCCTTTGTCCGTACGTAAGTTGCTCTGTTGTTTTGCATGCGTACTTGCGCGCGTCTGTTCGTGCGTGCGTGCGCGCGCATAAGTTCGCGCAAGTAGTCGCCGTTCTTCGTGCCATCTCAGCGTTGTTTCACTGCATTCATTCCTCCTTGCCTTCCGATAACACGTGCCAGCGACAGCGCGGCTTTGACAAAAGGCCGTCTGTAAAAGAAAGTTGATCTCTCTCTCTCTCTCTCTCTCTCTCTCTCTCTCTCTCTCTCTCTCTCTCTCTCTCCTTGCCTATTTCACGCTGCGTAGGACATTCGAACATGCTGTTAGACACGACAACGTATCGTGTACGGAGCTCAGCCGTGTTAACAGGAACGCACGAGCGGGTGGCCGTCGATGCCTGCAGTCTGCAGCACGTGTCTCGTGATAACTACGTGCTTTATCAACGACGGCACAGGCATGCGCAGCGAAAGCTGGCGCCGGATATTATGGGTCGTGGGAGCATCGCACACTATAGATGTACGTATTTCGCTAACATTACAGCAGCAACAGTGAAACACCTCAAAGCACACTAGCGACGAATAACGACGTTACTAGGGCCTCCGAAATCATCAGAGCGCGCGTTATTAAAGATCCCCGAGGCCATGTTACAAACCCACGTTCTTGCTGAACTCCAACCGGCGTGGATCGCCTGTTTTCTTTACGTAATGCTGGAAGGCTGATGCAGGACTTGCACCAAGAAAACAAACACAAGCGTTTCTTCCAGCTGCTTTATTCTGTGAGCAGAAGTGACTAAAATACCTAAAAAAGGAGCGCGCGCATGTACATATAGTCGCGGGAAGTTTTCGGGGATGATGCACGAGAGAACTGAAGAAAGGCTGTCACAACAAGCAGGTCACCCGCCATGGGGACGGTGAATATATGGCGTTGCGCTACTACTCACGAGGTGGCAAGTTCCGACTCCCGGCCACCGCGGCCGCAATTCGGTGGGAGCGAAACGGAAGAACAATCGTGTATACTTCCATTGGGTTGGGTACACGTTAAAGGACCCCAAAGGATCAAAATTAATCTCGTTGCCCCCCACTACGGCGAGCCTAATAATCTTGTATTGTCGTCTTAGCACGTAAATTTCATCCCCAGAACTTAATTTAACGACCAGATTACGTTGCTTAGCGGTTTATCTCTTTCCTTATTTTTTCTCTTTTGCTTTTGCAGACATAAGCAGTGTTTCCCAAACGCTGTGCACACTTAGAGCGTCCGAGAAAAACCGCACCTGAACCCCAAGCCTGACATATTTTACATCATGGCCTCCGAGATCGGGTGACGCGCTCGTGCAGCCCGATCTCGGAGGCCGTGTTTACACGTAACCTCTCCTTGTCTCCTGCACGCTGCAGCGCTCCGATACGATCGTGCACCCTCCAAAAGTGTATGTGGTCGTGTAACAGAAGCGGCCCCGCGGCGGGCACGCTTTTTTGTACGCCTTTATTTGCGTCTGCTCGTGCGTGTTTACAACCCAGCCACGCCCACCGGCATTCTTCAAGCAGCGCAGGTTGGCTGCCCTTGCCGACCTCTCTCTCTCTCTCTCTCTCTCTCTCTCTCTCTCTCCCTCCCCGGCAGCTGTCCGTGCACACAGCCGGGTAATCCCCGCTGAATAACAAGTGTTTCTCACAGACGCCGCTTGCTTGCTCGCTTCGCCTTCCGCACGGGCCAAGGCAGTTTCCGCAGAGATCGGTGCCTTCGGCGCGCGCGCCCCCTGGTGGGAGGTTGCGTGGCAGGCGTTGTTCGACGGGCGTCTTGTATTTCTTGTTAGGCCCTGACGATGTTCGCATCTGTCTCTCCCTGCTTGTCGTTTCGTTCGCACGTGCTCATTACGACATGTGTAATAGCACGGGCCCGCCTGCACGGGCGCATCTGTATACGCTAGAGGCACGGACCGCTCCGATGATGCAAGCGCGGGGCGCCGTGCACATGGATGCTCTCCTTGCTGTCGGGCGTGATTGTGTGTCTCTGTGCGCCGGTTCGCATGAGAGCGAGGTGCAGTGCCCGCGGAAATAATTGCCCATTGATAATCGGGGCGTG
Source organism: Dermacentor andersoni (assembly GCF_023375885.2). Taxonomy (NCBI): domain Eukaryota; kingdom Metazoa; phylum Arthropoda; class Arachnida; order Ixodida; family Ixodidae; genus Dermacentor; species Dermacentor andersoni. The sequence continues at coordinate 53,374,239 of NC_092819.1, read as the reverse complement.
GTGGCCGCGTGATTACGCGATCCTCCGTATTCGTTATTCGACTTGGAACGCTGCAAGCCACGCCAGGGTTATACATGCGTATATAGAAGAGGCGGCTGTATGGTCGCGTCGCGTGTGATACTCTCATTTGCGCGGATTATTCCTGCGGCCAAAGCAGACTTTCGAGAGTACGAGCCATACTTGGTTTGTAATACAGACAGCGTGCACGTTTTGAGTGCACCTATGGTAATGAAAGTGTGCACGACCTCCTTATGCAATAATTGTAGCAGTGGCTTATGGGACTTATTTTCCGTAAGCAGCGTATTCGATATCTTGCATCTTAAGGTACCGTAGATCTGTTATATATGACAAATATGATTGATTGATTGATTGATTGATTGATTGATTGATTGATTGATTGATTGATTGATTGATTGATATGACAATAGACATTTCACAAAAAAACGTATTGCTTTACCACCTTACCCAATTATCAGCTCTGTGCTCAAAGGCAAGCACATTCGGGAGAAGACTAACTTCACCTCACGAGCTCTCCACATTGCGGTGAAGGCTTTAGACCTCGCGTAAGCCAATCGGGAGCGCGCTCATCAAACACCCGGCGATAATCGTTCTCTGCGTGACGTCGGCTGAATGGAAGGGCAATGGATAGATTATTACCAGACATCCCTTTCCTTTGGAGACACTGGTGCTTCTCCTACACCTCAATGGTTGACGAAACCCGAAACCCATATATCGTTCACTGCACTGCGCGCAGTTGTGTGCTGCCGTATACTTACTCTGGGGAAAGAGGGAAAGACGATGAAAAATAGGAGAACTTGAAGACTAGCGAAAGACGCTTGATTGATTACTCGACTGATCATTAACTGATTGATTCGCGGAGTTCAAGCGTACCAAAAAGAGCAAAACTGGGGTTATGGGAGAGCCCTAATTGGCTTGCTCCAGATTAACGTTGACCCACTTGGGGTCTTTATAGCTACACCTAAATCGAACTAGATAGGAGCGTTCCTGTATTCCGCCTCCATCGGAATGCGGCCGCCGCGGTCGCAAGTCGAACCCGCGACCTCGCGCTGAGCAGGAAAGGCGCACTTGGCGAGTGAGGAAATCACTATATAATTAAATAAAAGGCAGAACGAAACTTACCAAGGGCGTTCGCGTAGAAGCCTGTTTGATCAGATGTCAGGTAGCTTTACTTTCATTGCATTTATACGTGATGAGTGGAGATGACACAAACTCGCGTTCCTGATTGTGTACGTCACTAATAGCGAGCACAGAAAGCAGGTCTTCGAGGAGCCCGTGGTACTTCGATTCCGCAAACAATAAAGGAGAAGAGATCCTTGAGAAAGATATTGAAAAAAAAAGGAACTGGCGGTAACGGACTCAAGGTGCAACCATCCTGCAAGCGCCGTATCACCTTTTGCATTCCTTCTATGTCGGAAAGAGCACGAGTAGTACTAAAACAGCGGTCGTGGAAGAGCAATCTACGCCAACGGGCGTAGGCCCCCGCGGATAAGCCTTAAATTATTGCGCGCGCTTTTCTCATTAAGAAAAAAAAAAGGTCGAAATTAAAGAGACGATAAATGCTGCGCTGTGGCAATAAATACAAAGCACGCTGCGGAGACCCCGTGCAGCAGTACATAATCATCATCACCACAATCATCGTCGTCTTCTTCTTCTTGCTATTATAACTGTGATAACAATTACAGCATGGTAGCAAATGCATACGTTTTCTAACGTACGTATAAGTTATAACGCGAACAGCGAGCGTTTGAAGCCTTCCGCGGGCCATTTTCTCGTGGTGCTGATGGAACCGCAGGTAGAGTGATCTCGAGCTCAGCGCGGAAGCCCGCTTGCGTAATTACTTTCGCGTGATTTATTGGAAGTTCGACATATGCGTACCTCGCAACGCAGATAGGACACCCACGGTGAGTACACTCGGCCACAAAATTTTACGGAACACGGAACCTGCGAAAAAAAGCGGAATATCTGCACAGTCTCACAACGCAGCCCAGTATTCGCATTTACCGCCTCTACCAGTATATGCGAACAACATTGTGATGTTCGGTTTTACTGACTACTGCTACTGGCTGCTCGGAAATTGAGCGTTTTCCGAGATCCCGTGGTCCGTAAACTTTTGTGGTTGACTGCACATTCATTTAATATACATGCGATCAAGTTTATTTTTGCATAATGAAATGGAGGGAGGGCTGAAGAAAGAGTGAAAACTAGTTCACTTGACGAAAGTTCAGGCCCCCGTTTACATGACAAGACAGCCGTGGTGACCAGGGAAAAAAAAAAGCACTTAGTAATACAATTCAGTCGTAATTATTATACAAGTGTGATACAAGAACAGGTATGAGTAACATAAAGGGACGCAAAAGAGAATATAAAGGATATAACAATGTGAATGAGTGTAACTTGAGATAATTATGTTTCACTTCACCGTGTTAGAAGTTGGCAGATCCCACGCTATGTGGCAGTCTATGTTGATGAGCATTTGCCCGTGCAACGCATGCGAGCAAATGTTTATCAAACGTTTATTACGTAGCTGCAAGAAATGTGGGACTTGCATAACATGCAAGAGTACGGCTATGGTTGATGTAGTCGACACGCGTTTTTTTTATATTACAGCATTTGAAGTAGTACGATTGCTGCATCGAACTTCTTCCACAAAGCAGCACTACATATATGTCTATGTCATTGTGCTCTTCAGGCAAGCCTAGCTTTTTCCTGCATTTCAAATATAATTTCTTTAATTTGAATAAAGACGGACAGACGGATGGACAAACAGACGGATAGACGGATAGATGGACAGACGGATAGACGGACAGACGGATAGATGGATAGATAGAAAAACCGCGTTCATTGCTTTTCAAAGCTTCGGCTCTGTTCGATCAGCGGTCATGCGGGGAGGTCTCCCACGAATATTCACAGCAATAGTCGTGACCCCACTGTCGCTGTCGTTCTCGAAAGGGGCCCATTGTTAGAAGGCGTGCCGTTTCCCAGATGATACACACTCATGCGCGACCTCTCGGGTCCCGAGGTCGTGATGTCTTCGGGAGGACAGGTGAAACGCGCACGCTTGCTCCGCCATAAAAGGAGACGTCCGGCGACCGCGGGGGCGATACTTAGGCGAGGTCTCAATCACAATGCCGGCGGCAACTTTATATGCACGCATTGTGGACACACGCATATACGTCTGTGTATACATAGGCACACGCTGGCTTGTCTTGGCTCGGCCGCCGGCCGCGCAGGTCGAGCTTCGCTTCTGGCCCCGCGCCCCTGTCTACAGACGGCGCAGACAGACGGACAGGGTGGTTGTTTCGTTTGCAGTGTTTGAGCAGACGATACCCGGAGACTGCTGTTTGCAGTAGTGTGATCACAGCCGGAACACTATAGTGCGCAGAAGGGAGCGTCAAGAGTCTCGCGTCGTCACAGATAGCTTTGTTCTCTGTTTGAACGCTCTTCTTTTCTCGAGGGCTGGTCGCTGACAGCGGCATTTTCGCTGTTCTTTCTTTTCTTTTCTTCGGTCTCATCAGTGGTACGGCCCGACGTGAGAGCGTGTGTCTGGAACCAGGAAGCGGGCGCGGCAAACTGTATAGACATCTGGATCGCTCCGGGGCCGCTCCGCTCACAGCTCTGCGCACAGCGTAACCGTGTGATTTCTCTCCTGCCAAGAACTGTCGTTAGCTGCTTTGGCGAACTCTCCCGCGTTCACGCCCACGCGCCTCTTTGAGAGTCCTGCCATTCTTTTGCCGTTTCCTTCTCCGCGCTGTTTTGCTTCCACCCGAAGCACACCGTCCACAACAGCCCGAGTATATCCTCTACTGTGTGTATGTACTGTGAACCAGCCATGGCAATGTTTAGGGAAGGGATGCTGACTAGGCGTGGCACATACGCCCCCCGTGAAGGAAAGTTATTCGACGTACAAGTTCCATCTGAACACCGGAACTCTTTCGTGCGGAACTTCCGAAGGCAACGTATACGCAAGGACTGCTCGGACCGTGTACTTGCGTAAGTTCTGAGATCGAAACGTAATTACTATCACCTTGCGCATCTGCAAATTACAGGAAGTCGTTCTGACAGCGCGGTGATGTCTTCACGTGGCTCCTAATAAAGCCCTTAGATGAAACGTTTGCGTAAGTAAGAGTGCAGGCATGCCAACGTTACATGCACGGTCAATATATTAGCTTTATACAGAGACATAGTTCAGGGACAGCCCAGTGTAGGGTAGCGAACCGGACGCTCGTCTAGTTCACCTCTCTACCGTTCCTGTCCTTGATCTATCTATCTATCTATCTATCTATCTATCTATCTATCTATCTATCTATCTATCTATCTATCTATCTATCTATCTATCTATCTATCTATCTATCTATCTATCTATCTATCTATCTATCTATCTATCTATCTATTAATCTAATCTAATCTAATCTCCGGAGACGGCTGCGTTGCGTATTTACTATTTTGCGTCGAGTGTGTTGTTATACGAAAAGAATCGCGCTGTACAGGAGACTGTTAACACGCCAACATATGTATATTTCACGTGTAGGTAGCATAACTGTGCAGATCAGACGCGCGATTTCGCATTTACGCATTTGTTCGCATGCGGCGTCATTGTCGTACGTATATACAACGCCGTGCGGTGCGGTGACCACGCGCAACGGCGACCACGCGCAACGGCGTCGGTCGCGGTCGAAGCGGCCTGTCGATTGGGTTTCGTGGGTGTCTTCCCAGCGCACGCCGGTCGGGCGCGTAAACGACCCGTGTCCAACGGCTTCTCGCAGTGAAAGTCGCGGCCTGTTGTCGCCGCCGCGCCAGCACCGTATTTTTCACACCGCGCCACGGTTGACCGCGCGCGGAGCCGGGTGGTTTCTTTCCCCCCCCCCCCCACCCGCACACCCAGTGAGGAGGGGTTCTATGGGACCGCGCGTTTTCGGCGCCGAGAACGTGTCGTTGCGCTCTAGAAATAGGCGACAGGCTATTGAAGGCGCCCCGGCATATAATCGCTATAGAAACGCGAATGAATATTTCGGAGCGAGGCAGTATACTCCGGCTTCGGCATGCACGAATGTCAGTCGCGTTCGCCGGCTTCCGCGTGGTCGCTTTGCAGTGAGAGTGTTGAAAGAAAGAAAGAAAGAAAGAAACGCACGTCTCAGCTTTATGTACAAGCTCAACTCCTATATAGATGAAAGAGCCGACAGCGATATTCAAGAGATATGTACGACCAATTTTCTTCGTACGCTTCGCATTTCTTCACGCATGCAACCAGGAAACGGCATCCAGATGACTCGCTATACCCTACTTGGCGCGCATTATTGTCTAAAAAATTAATGTCTCAGCGATCATTTCGGAAATGGAACTTGTTGGAAGCTTCTTGCATAGGCGGCTGTGGCACACAAGTCTGTACACCAGATCGGACGCCATATCGAGCCGCGTGTCTCTCCAAAACTCGTGCGTATGAAAAAAAACAGTCAGATCCGTCTTGTGGCGGCCGGAAACATCACTCCTGTGGCTATATAGGACACCTGATGGAGCTCGTTGGAGACCTGATATAACCTAGTATAGTCTGGTGGCGCATGTTGGAAATTTGATAGAACTTGGTGACAGCTTGATCAAACTTGTCGGAAGTCTGATGGAAGATTGTCGATTGCCTGTTGGGGCCCTATCGGGCATCTTACGGGAAGCTTGTCGGAAATTTTTGTTGGATGCCTTGTTGGTGCAACTAGCCGCACGATATGTCATTCTTTTCTTTCTTTGCGTACATGTGGCCTCTCGCTTAACACTGCGCTTTGTGTGGGCGCAGTTAGAAAACCGTTCGCGCATTCGCACAGCCCATGTTCGCGGAACAACGCAGAAGTTTGTCAGAGATCGTCTGCTACATTTACCGGCGACTCGGTGCATTCGAGCTGGCGCGCTGCGTTATAGGGCCGTGCCACACGCTTAGCCGCATGCTCGTGTAACCCTTGCTATAGGTATCCCGGCAGCTGCCAGCCCGTGGCTGCAGTGTTCCTTTCTATATATATACACGACCATGCATCAGCCTGTAGCGGGAAGCCTGGGCGTTTGCTGCTCGCGTGTGCGCCCACATAAATAATGCGCGGACGATGCCGCGGCAATGAGCTTACGGCTTCTCCTGCCTCTCGGCGATCGCACAGTCTCTCCCTGGTGCTTCGCTTGCAGCGTGCGCAAGTAAGGCAACACTCGCGTGTTCACTTAGTTGTATAGGTATAGAGCGGGCAGGAGCGTTTGTAAATGCCGTATTTACTCGATCTTAAGCCCTAAGTGCTTAATTCTCCTCTGTGTTGTTCTTTTTTTTTCAATGCTATGATGACTAGAATTGTGGAGCATGCTCAGAATCCGAAGGAAAGAAATCGATGTTCGACAGCCAGATAACGAGCGCCGTTTCTTTTAGGGGAAGAACTCGAAATTATGCGCTTTCAAGTTAACTTCGCGAGCGTAAGAACAATCGCGGCCAGCTAAGTAATGCTTGTCATCGGCAGTATTGTTTGTAATCTCACTCCTTCTGGTTATCCTATTATGCGGAGTCTTTGATAAAGTGTACCATACTCCGAACAACCGCCCTGCAGGCATCTCTCGGTATCTCGCAGCAAATTCTCTTCGCATTCCTTCGAGACTGTTTGGCGACGCCCGTTTAAAAAAAGAGAGTGGGGTGGGGGAAGGGCTAGTCGACGACGATTGGTATCCGGCTTTGACAGAGCTCCTCTCATTTAAGAACAAAGAAGGACACCTACGTTTGCGTCGACAAATTCTTTCGAGTCACTCCGTCCTTAGCTTATATAGGTTATGGTGATTATAGATTCGCGGGGTGCCTGTATAGACTTGACAGATCGAGTGCGGTATGTGCCGAGTGTCTGCGCTCTTCCTTCTACACAGTGACCGTGGCACGGCATACGTACCCGCTACTTCTTCTTCCTCCTCTTCTTTACCGTTAATCCGTGTCGTTCGGGCGTGTCCTATACTCTCCGGCTATACATGCCCACCGAGCACGCTCTTGCCGCTCTCTTTCGAGCTTGTAAACGAGCGTTGTGATTTACGTCGTTCCAGCATCCCTGCCGCCGCCCGCAGTGAAAACAGGTCTCTCCGTTAGAGATGCGGGCTTCCTCGGCTATTCCCCCATCCGCCCCCCTCCTTTTTTTCCAGCAACATGCGCACGCCAACCCCCCCTCGTTGCATGCACTTGTGTGTTGCAAGCTGCGTTCCAAGGGTAAACACGCACACACACACACACACACGTCCCAGTTTCTTCCTGGAAGGACGGTGCTACAGGCACGCCGCGTTTCGCGTACGTATGTACGCGCGTGCGCGCAACACACGCGGGGGTATACGGGCGCACAAAGCGACGGGAGGCCCAGAAGAAACCCGCTCTCCGCATTTCCTCGTGCTCCTCGTTAGAGCGCAAATCGATTTAGTGCGCGGCCGTTTTCTTCTTTGACCTGATGGCAATGTGCAAGGCTTTCTTTCTTTCTTTCTTTCTTTCTTTCTTTCTTTCTTTCTTTCTTTCTTTCTTTCTTATTGTTGCTATTCTACAACTGTTTGGCTCGCGAGGCTCAGCGTTGCGTTGTCCGAGGCGAACAGTCGGGAGGGGCTGGATTGAGAAGAGAGTGGGGGGGGGGGGGGGGGGAGTAGCATATGAGTTGAAGAGGAAATGTATTAATAATGGAAGAAGTAGCGAGGACCGTTCTGAGAGCCCGTGGTGTTGAATGGTTGTACTGGCGCCGCTCTTCGTATGGTCGACTTGCGACATGGGCCCTTCTTCGGTGTGCGAAACACCGCTCTGTAAAAAGCAGTGTAACTGTCCTATGCATCTTTCAAGAGAGGCCGTACGAGTTAAAGAACATGGCCTATAGCGTTTGTAAACCTCATTAGACTTCGTGCGCAGACTCGTTACTGGAGATACTTGACCTTAGGTGATGTTAAAACGTATATATGCCGGAATACTGTAGTTCGAGCTTGTTTTCTTGCTAGCCAAACGTAGCCTAACCGAGCCTGCAAATACGGACCGTCTTGCTGCCGCTGAGGCTGTCATCATCAGCGTGGCTACGCCCACTGCAGGGCAAAGGCCTCTCCAATACTTCTCCAACTACCCCGGTCATGTGCTAATTGTGGCCATGTTGCCCCGGCAAACTTCTTAATCTCATCCACCCACCTAACTTTCTGCCGCCCCCTGCTACGCTTCCCTTCTGTTGGAGTCCAGTCCGTAACCCTTACTGACCATCGGTTATCTTCCCTCCTCATTACGTGCCCTGCCCATGCCCATTTATTGTTCTTGATTTCAACTAAGATGTCATTCACTCGAGTTTGTTCCCTCACCCGATCTGCTCTCTTCTTATCCCGTTAACGTTACACCCACCATTCTTCTTTCCATATCTCGTGTCGTCCTCAATTTAAGTAGAACCCTTTTCGTAAGCCTCCAGGTTTCTGCCCCGTAGGTGAGTACTGGTATGACACAGCTGTTATACACTTTTCTCTTGAGGGATAATGGCAACCCGTTGTTCATAATCTGAGAATGCCTGCCAAACGCACCCCAGCCCATTTTTATTCTTATGCTATAGTTTGCCTTTTTCGTCAATCACTTTGGCAAACTACGTGTTCGTTGTCTAAATAACCTTGTATTGCTTACTTCGGTGATCTCGCACGAACCGGTTGATTCAGCGCGGACGTGACCGATCGTCGGAGGAAAACGCGTCTATCCGGCAACTCTCGCGAGGAGACGCGGCTCCGGTCACCGTATACAGATGACTCAGCGCAAGTGCAACGCGAGGCATGTACTATACGTTCTCCGCTGTGCATGCACGGCAGCCCTGAGAAATGATAGTCGAGCGGCTTGCAGAGAGAGCGAGCGCACTCGTTTGGTTTACGAAAGCATCCGCATCTGTGCCCGTTGCTCGTGTGCGTATACGTACGCGTACTCCGTGCAATTTGTCTGCAGTATAAGGCCGCTTCTTCCGGGATATACGCCGCGCGAAGAAAGGCGCGCGCCTTGTTGCCCTCGCGTCACGCGTACACATCCTTCTTCGCGCGCGGATCTGCACGCTTCGGTGTATACAGCGAACCGTGGTCGTGCGTGCACGTATAGTAGAGCGTGCGCGTCTATTCGACCTGCGAAGAGAAAAAAAACAACAACAAAGAATGGCTCGAAGAAATTAAGCACTCCGCGCAGGGACCACGCGTGTAGCCTCTCCCTTCTTTTGAATGGAAACGGAGGAAAAAATATGCGTGGGAAGATGGAGGCCGCGCGGAGGGGCTTTTCCTCGAAGAAATCGGATGGCCGGTAAGGAAATCTCCCACTGCTCTGGACGGGCGTATAGACGAATGGGGCGTATTTTGTCTGACAACTTGTAGAAGGAAATGTGACCGCGGGAAGAGGGGACGCGAAGGAAAAGACCGTGGCCTCCGAGATCCCGACGGCGCACGTTTCCATGCGACCGCAGAGGTCACGGAGAAGGCCGTATGGAGTTTCGTATATACAGACGTTACTATAGAGATAAGCCTAGCGGTAGGGGTCTACGGGTGATGCAAGCATGGTGAATAGAATACGGTGAATAGATTAACCTATTCTTTGGCCTTGCGGCTCAATTGCAATGAGTTTATCACTTTGCAAATGGATTTTATTCAATAAACTATTGCATGATCAATGCGTCACTTCTCAATAGCTATGCATGTACGCAGAGCCTTGTTGTTTTCATGTGCTTAAAAAATGAATACTTTGAAATTAAACTAACAACAGGCCCATAAAGCGTATCCGTTAACTCCGCAAGAACGCCTGAAGCCGCAAGCATCGGAGATTAGACAAATCAGTGTTCTGCCCATGACAAATGAGGGATCACAGAGCCAAAATTTCCTCTAGTAATTTTAGTAGGGTACACTATGGAAAGGACAAACCTTCTGTTCATGGTGTCCGCTCGAGCGGTCTGTATATACGTACAACAGCCCCGTAGCGGCGTTGAAGGATCAGCTGGAATTTTTGGATGCTTTAGAGAAAGACATAGGAAGCGAAAGCCGGGTGTGTTAACGAGACTATGCGGCTCGTTGGCAACCCTGTACTACGTGAAAGAAAGCAAGTACGAACGAGAAGGAGAAAGTAAACGCGGCTCTAATAATCAACTGACCGCGCATGCTCGGTGAGGTACCGGACATCGATCAACCTTACTGGGCCACGCTGTCTCAGTGTCTTTAAACAAAACAAGGCAGAGCTCGTTGAAACAACTGAGGCTGACTTCAGCTGAAACCATGCCGGTACAAGGATTTTGTGGCAATCGCACATGGAACGTATTTACCGCGTGTTTGCTGTGTGCCGTCGGTGCTTCCATCTTTCATCACTGCGGGGCGGTCGCATTGTATAATATCCCGGACGAAATGTGCTGTGCACTGTTTCTAAATCAATACCATGCCACGGATTTCGACGGTGTTTAATGAACAGCGTGGTTATTGCTCATAGAAACCGACGCTACCGACGCCGCAAATACAGTGTGTCCGTAATGTCATGGACCGGCCACAGGAAATCAGCAGAACAAGATAGAAATGTAAAAGCTTCACCAAATAAAAGGAAAACTCTCCAAGTTTCCGTATAGTATGATCTGCAAGGATGTGCGCAGACAGGTGATGACGCAGCACCACAAACAGCGCAGCTGCGCATCAACCTACGTCCACGCCATGCAGTCGAGATGTGGACGGTATACACACAGGAAAGTTCAGTGTGTTCTGTGACTCGCTAGATTCGAATCCGTGACCAAAGTGCCACGTGAATATCGTCGCGTGTACAACGAAGCGACACCGCATATAGGAATAACATTAATCGGTGGGTTAAGCAGTTGAAGGATATGCCGGCAGTTTGTTGGGCAAAAGCCGTTGTGGTATAGGCTATCGCTAAGTGACGAGTCTGAGAGCTACCTAAGGAGCCCTAAAAAAAATCTGTGCTTGCGTGTGCTCGACAATTACACCTAAGCAAGACCAACTTGGAGAGTTTTCCTTTTATTTGGTGCATATTTCACACTTCCACCTTGTTTCGTTCATTTCCCGTGACCGGTCAGAAGTGCACAATGGCTTTACGGACACACTGTACGCAGGAATAAGTTTGTGTTCGCTGTGGTTCGAGCGCGTTCACAGGCGACGCTTTGCGAAGACAATTAGGATGACTATAACATTGTGGCATCTTGATTAACGTTACAAGGGTGCTTGATGACTGACCGGCGGTGAAATTAATCGAACCGTCCTTTGGCACTGTAATATACTTGACTGGGCTTATTCTCAGCTGCCCATCAGTTCCGGGGCCTGCACGTGTTCTCGTGGCAGGTCGGCAGGACGCGCACGTTTCCCTTTAGCGGCTGTTGTGGCGCCAGAAAAAAAAACAAAAAGAAAGACTGACGGAGGCACGTCCGTGCCGCCTGACGGAGGCACGGACGAACGGTACACTTCCAGGAAGCGACGTGTCCACGCCTCACGAGAAGAAAGAAGATGAGCCTGATTTATCGTTTATCCCATCACGCCCAGGGGCCGTGTCATCGCTTCCATCGACGCCGCGAATGGCCAAAGGGTGGAGAGACAATCTCGGTCCCTCGGAGTTCTTTCCTCACTGATCGTGAACCGCAGGGAAGATGGGATCTTCGCAGACAGACAGCCGCCGTACACACTTCGATCCACGCGTGCTCTGGCGGTCCCTCTCCGTGTACTGTCAGCGTGCCTCCTTGTTCTTCGCGAAGGTCCCAATTCGCCGGTGGAGAGGAAGCATGCAGTGGTCGCGCGGCGGCGATGGCGATGTGATGCGGGGTGCGGGCTCGCGCGCGCTTTTTCGCGAGTAGCCCCCCGCGCCCGCTTCGGCGTCGTGTAATAATGGAAGTCCATCATCCGGGGGAGGGATGGAGCAGGGGCCCTCGTGAAGGACGACGAACGCCGTGTCGGCCTGGTCGGCGTCAGCAGCAGCGAGCAGCAGTCTCAGAAGGGGCGGGGAAGAGAACGTGCGTTCTCTCTTTCTCGATGACTTTGGTTGTCTCTCCCTTCCTATCCCCCCCCCCCCCCTTCGGGGCTTGTTTCCCCCTCTCCCTCGCCTCTGCCACCGCCGCGCCTCCGCGGCGCTCGCGCGTTTGACAGGTGTGCCGCACGCTGCTTGCACGGCTGCTGCCGCCGCCGCCGGTGCGAGCAGGTTTCCTACGGCGGCTCTGGCTCGGCTGGGGCGAACAAGTGGCCCCTGTAATTAGAAGGCTGCCCTCCTCCCGTTTCCCCCCCACCGCCGCCGCCTCGCCCTGCCCGGCCCGCCCGCCTGCCTTTCCTCTGCCTCGCGTTTGAGCTTGGCTTTGGCGGCGGTGCTGCCGGCGGCTTTCGGAGGCAATCTCCTCCGGTCCCTCGACGACTTCGGCCGGCCGAGCCGGCGGCAGCGGCGGCGGTCGTAGCGCTTGGCTTCTGCTCTGTGTGTGCGTGTATGCGTGAGCGTGGGAGAGGGAGCGCCTCGACCATTGTGCCGTCGCGGCTACTTGCGTGCGCGCGCGCTTGGCCGCCCGAGGAACTGAGTGCTTGCGGCGCGACTCGCCGCGTCAAGTGCGCGTTCGCGTGTCTCCTGCTTCGAGGCGACGAAGAAGTCGTCGAGTGTCGGCGGCGGCGGCATGTGGCCGGTGTCTTTGTCGCGACGTCTTTCGGACAACTCGGTCGGGATGTCAAAGGGACAGACTGCTTCGAACAAGGCGACGACGGCGGCGTTGGACGTGGAACAGCGACAACGACGCGCCTTTCACGTCCCTTGATTTACGAGAGCGAGAGAGAGAACGAAGAGTGGGGAACCCCCGGAGGAAAGCGAAGCAGCCCAGGTTGAGGCGTGCCGTCTCGGTGTATCGACTGCCGCATCAGCTGTTTCGGAGTGTTTGTCCGGTCGTATCGGATTACCGCGCCCTGCATCGTGTGTCCAGTTCACTTGTTACCGCTTCGGAGTTTCATCGTGACAGCACTGTTGCTTTCACCGTCTCCCCCTTTGTTGCAATTCTTTTTAATTCTTTTTTCTCGCATCAATTGCTGTTTGCTCGGCGATGATCGGCAACACCCGTGTTTCGCGTTCTCCCGCCGAGGCGTGCACCGTGACCACTGCCGCCGATTGCTCTTCGTTCGCGTCACATGAACTTCACCTCCCGGAGAAGGATTACTACTTCGTCCTCTGAAAACAGTGTATACTTCTCTGTTCTGACACCGTCTTCCCTTCTGACCGCCGTCTTCTCCGTTCTGACCGTCCAGGTATAATTGTTATCTTCGTGTGTGCTCGTGTTACGTTTCCTCGAGTTCAGCGCGCTAATATACATACGGTTGCTTCGACAAGGCTGCGTGCGACGTGCCGACCGAGAGACGCCATGTCGACGACGGTCATGGGTCGGCAGACGACAATCGCCGGTACTGTCCCGGCCAGCAAGGTTTTGGTGTGTCGCCAGTGGTGGAAAGTGTGCTGGGTGTACGGCGACCAGTACAAGCAGTACCGGGAATTGTACGGCCGGAAGACGACTACCACAGTGCGCATGCAGCAGGCGACGTGAGTATGTGCGCATGCGCGCATGTCTTTCACGACGCTCCGTGGTCACTCGCTCTCTGCACGCCGAGACACTTCCGGCCGCGGGGCATCCGCGGGCCCTTTACAAGATCGCTATGGAAATTGCGTCGCGTTACTGTTGACATTCAGTTGCGTTTCCGTTGACCTCGATCTGTTGAAACTCAATTGAACATCGTGCATGGCTTTATTGCAAGAGGGGGCTTGCAGTCACAGGGAGCGAAAAACAGGTGGGAAAACAACTCTTACGTAAGTCAGCATAGAAATTCTGTTGTGTTTCTACTGGCACTTTTTGCTGCCTTCACTGGTAAGCACTGTACGTACAGTCAACCACAAAAGTTCATGGACCACAGGATCCCAGAAAACGTTCAATTTCCGAGAGAAAATGATGCAGAGAAAGGCAGGGAGGTTAACCAGAGGTAGTTCCGGTTGGCTACCCTGCGCAGGGGGAAGGGTAAAGGGGGATAAAAAGAGAAACAAAGTGGAAGGGGGATATAGAGAGAAAGGGAGACAAGCAGTTCAATTTCCGAGCAGCCTTTAACAGTATAGTCAGCAAAACTGAACAGTACAATCTTGTTCACATGTACTGGTAGAGGCTGCAAAAGCGAATACTGGGCTGCATTGTGAGGCTGCTCAGATATTCGGCTTTCTTTATTTTTCTCAGATTTCGTGTTCCCTAAAATTTTGTGGTTGACTGTACGTGTGGCTGGCTTCGTTCAGTTGTGCACGCAAGTTGTTCATTATGAACCAGCTGGCCCGACACTCTATTTTTGTTGCCTTCAGTGGACTTTTTGTAGAGATGAAATTGAATATCGTGCATTGTTTTTGCGAGGGACGGCGTGCTCTTGCTCGCAGGTTGTGAATTCTCTATATCGGTCCTGTCTTATTCGCAAAATTAATTGGCGCAGTGGCGGCGAGGTCATTCATGTCTAGCCCGGCGCTTACACGTGCTCCCGCGGTTTACATTGCAGGAGTGAGTTAGGAATGTTGATGAACCGAACACCCAGGTTGAAATGAGATATTAGCCTTTCTTTGTTACTTTTTTTTCTGTTTTAGAAGAGCGATACACGGCTCCACCCTACTTGACCCTCTGCAGTGCGCCCTTTTTCCTAGCTTTATTTCTTTCTGTTTCTTTCTAACAGCCGCGCTATAGTTACACTGTTTCGACGACTGTTCCGCGCTTTGAGTCACACGAATGACTGGCGCTATATTTATTGCCGTGCCCTCCTTCGCACGACGGAACTGTGTCACTTGGCTACATAAACTTCTTTTTCTTGCGGCAGGTGCTTCTGCGGTGAGCAGCTGTAATGAGCAGCTGCCGTTCGTGCTAAGGTGTGGTCTCGAGCGAAAATGGTAATTGGATTCGGATCGGGAAGCTAGCAAGGAAGGCTACGGTAGCGTTTAAGCGAAGCGCTGGCGTCTGTGTTTTCGTGTACATGTTAGAGTTTCTTTATTTGTCTTCATTTGTCTAGCGTCGTGCCTTCATTATAGGTGAAGTCCAAATCCGTGCCCCCAAGCAACGGCTCTATCTGAACAATAGAAACAGATCTCGAAGGCTATTCTTTTGCTAACTGCATGCGCCGGAAGCTATTTGGGAGCGGCAAAGACGTCTTTGACAGTGTTTGACGTTTGACAGTGTTTTAGACATCACTTATTTGACATCACTATGACATCACATGCGGCGCTGTAGTGGCAGTTGCGAGACGCATTCTTTCACTTGAGACTGAGTAGGCTACTCTTTTGATTCGACTCGCTCGCTTCAGGTTCGTGTCAACGACTTGATGTTGTTGTCTGTCATAGTTGCGTGCATGTAGTCAGGAATGGCAGAATGAAACTGAAACATATCCTTCCAACGGTGTTATATAACCTTGCTAAATCATTGTTGGAGCCGTCTTTCTTGCTTGTTCACCGTAGCGTGCTCTGTGTTTGACTATGTCCCCTCGTGCGTTTTTGAGAGCCGTCAAGAAAGAGAAAAGAGAGAAACGGTGAAGTTCGCGATGAATATTACGTCAGTGCAGCCTTCCTTGAAAACATGTAGCCATTCTGACCGTATACATCGCCCATCGTACAGTCATCAGTGCAACTAAGTTAGTCATGCTCATCCCATGCATTGCCCATTGTACAGTCGTCATTGACTATACGTGCACACGACCCTCCCGAGCACCCGAACCCGTCCAACAAACATTCCTCTCAGAAACACCAGCATTATCCCACGACTCGAGGCTCGGAAGCAGCTTTGCGTGACATTCACTCGTGCGGTGCGAAGGGGTCGCAAAAAAATTAAGTGCTTCGCGAAGCCGTCAGTTTACTAAACGCTGTGGACGTTCGGGTCGCAAAGAGGTTTTTTTTTTTTCTTTTTTTCTCGGACTCCGTTGAAGCCGCTGCCTGGCTCTGCGCGCCTTCGCGAGGCCACGGCCGACCATTACGTGCGCGCCCGGCTCGTGCAAGCGAATACCCCAGCACGCGCTAATGAAGCAGCGCATACGCGCCAACACCGTGCCAATGCAAAGACCGCGCATCAGCAAACTCACCTCGTCTCTCGGGCACACAAAAGGGCTGTGCCTCTCTCGGAGACAACGAGTGCATATTCTATGAACGCGGGCTCGCGCCGAACGCTCCCAGCCGCTGCGCGGGACGCCTCGAGAATTCATTAGCATCTCGGCGCCTGTTGTGTACAGGCTGCCGGAGCGGCCTGCCGGCGCGGCTAATAATCGTCGCTGCGGCTGTTAAGCGAAAACGCTTGAGGTCGATGCTGCTATACCGGCTGCCCAGAGCGCGCTTGAAGCGCATGCGCACTGCCTCCTCCTCTCCCTCCCTCCCCGCCATGCTACGGTCTGGCTGATCCGCATATACGTACGCGGTCTCACTCAAAACCGTACAACACTGGAGTAGCCCTGAAGCCTGCGAGAGCCAATCGGGAGACGAGTTCGCGAGCCTGCAGCCCTCTAGTGGCGGTGGTTGTCGTCGTCGTCGTCCTCATCATCATTGTCACCACCTCAACCAGTACTACTACTACTACTACTACTACTACTACTACTACTACTACTACTACTACTACTACTACTACTACTACTAACTTAAGTAAGTCGACTCCGCAAATTTTCCGATCTCGTCACACCGCGTTCTCTATTTCTGCTGCCCTCGACTGCGTGTTTAATTTCCTTCCCGTTTTTGACAACCGAGTCGGTTAACGTGTTCTACGTGTTCTAACGTGTTAACCACGTGTTCTACCGTCTGTTCTAGCTACGCTCTACACACGTGGCCTTCTTCGCACTGATCTCAACTGTAGAGTATACAAGTGCACGCGCGTGCGCTCTCTCTAATCCGTACCGCCGCCTTCCCGTCTGGCAAAAACACCAAAGGAGGGAATGCATCGCCACTCCGCTTCTTTCGCTTCTCGCCCCTTGAACTGAAGTCGTGACCGCGGGCAACTTTTGACAGCTTGCCTAAGAGCATTAATCTTGTCTTCGGAGCTGATCTACGCTGGTTCGAAAATTTATTTTGCGTTCACTGAAAGGGACAACAGCGCCGCCGCATCTTCGTGATGTAAGTCTCCGCAACTTGCTGGATATATATCTATATATTCAGTGGACGGTCTATCATTCACACCTTGCAGACTTACGGCCGCACACTTTTAATCGCGTACTGTCTATAGAGTGTCGTATAACTCGTGTTTAAACGGGACATGCCTATATAGGGATGCAAAGCAAATACCTTTAGCATGCACGCGCGCATCTGTGGGGCGTACGAGCGTTTTGCGTGTTTGCGCGATTGCTGTGTGCATCATGTAGTTTTCACCCAGCGCTTGCAGCATAGCGTGCCAGGCCGTTATCAAAGCTAACACCTGTGCAAATTCTCGGTAAGGTCGGCAAATGCAGGCGTCTTCGTTGCCGAAATCCATTAGCAAAGATCGCACGTTCGCGACTAGCCAACGCCTTTCCTGTCGCGCCTGTTTGGCGATTTCGATTGGCCAGCACGTGACTTCCGACCAGTCGCGCCGGGGTTCTTGCATGCAGAAAGTATACGCTCTCGTAAACTTAATAAGGAGGTTAAACTGGTACAAGTTAGTATCGATTCGTGTCGAACATTTAGTGCTGAATTCAGACGAAGACGTAGGTAGAGAACACGCCACGAGCGTTTAGTATCATCCGAAGGTTTATTGCGTATAGACGGGTATTTAAACCTATAAACTCGTCCGCTCTTGTCTTTCGCTACACCTCATCGGCTCCGTGCATCGAGGTGAACACAGGGTTTTTTATGTCAGCCAATCAGTAACGATGAGAGCCGCTTGCGCGTTCTGAAAGGATGGTACAGGGCGACTCGCCTATTGTGCTCCACTTATCCCTCCGTGAAGCTCCACTTATCCCTCCTTGAAGTCGGCATCGCGCGGAGGATGACCGCAGGCGTACAGTAGGTGAACCCTTGCTCTGGCTCTCTTCTCTGATTGACTGACGCGACACAGCTACGTCCTTCACGGGGATGGTGGGAGAGAGCATAGCTTCGGCTATGCTGCACGGAACTGGCGAATAGAGTACGACAGCTCGATCCTTTTTTTTCTGAGCGTCGCCCGACGGCGGATAAGCCAGGCGTGACTATCGGCCGACGGGCAACGGCTACGTGGCCTCCTCTGCACTCTTTCTTTATCCGCTTAGACAAAAAAGAGCACCCCGTCAAAGCCGCCGAAAATGTCTCGCCCGTTTATCCCACCGCGAGGCATCACTTCGCTCCCCCCCCTCCCCCCCTCGGGAGGGTCTCGCTCCTGTATTATAGACCCGTCTCCGAAGCGCGAGACGCACACGAGCGTAGCTTACGCGTATACGCATGCGCACCAGGAAGAGACCGGGCGAAGTCTTTTGAAACATCCGCCATGGATGTCGTTGCAGCGCAGCAGAACCTTTCAGCGCGGTGTATTGTTGCCGGACGATTGCACTCGAATAGCAGGCGACGTCTCGGTCGTCGTGGGTCGGGACACCATTGGCCGCTGGGGCGGCGCGCAGGGCCCATGGGCGGAGGGTGGACCAGACGGACGGCATTTCTGGCCGGGTGTGGTGCCTGTGTGTCTCTCTGGTCCTGATCGCCTTCGTCGCGTACGTATGCTGCCCGCGTGGCCCGGCTAATAGTTTTTTCCCCTGAGATTAGCTCCGCAAGGTAGAGAGAGAGAGAGAAAGGCTGACATCTGCAGCTTCCTCCGTGGGCGCGGTACTCTCAAGGCGCGCGCGGCCAATGAAGCGCACTGAGGGTATAGGAGATCCACCTTGTGCCGTAGGGGACGAGAAACGCGATGACGAGCTGCTGCTGTGGACCTGTCAGTTATGATCATCTGTATAAAGACCCTCTAGTGCCCTGCGCTATGCGTGAGACGCTGGAAAACTTCCTGCACCAAGTTTTCTGACGGCCAGCTTAGCTTCGACAGCCGAGATTTAAAAAAAGAAAGCGATGAAATCACTTTGACGACCTGTAGCAACGACCCTTCATAAACGAAGAACAGCGTTTACGCTGCGCTGTTCAAGTGACGACATACAAATGCGATTAAAATTTGCGTGTGTTTGTTAATTTGGTTATTTTGTTACGTGTTGACCTGCTCTTCCATGGTGAGGAATAAACTTGCGCGATTACGGCTGGAAACAAAATGATCTGCGATGCTGTTTCTCTACCCAAAGCGAAGCACAAGGGTCGTGCCCTTTTGCGTCATGTTCGAAAGCGGCATGTTGGTAGTTGCGCGAAATTGCGCGGAGCAAGGAGAACGCAAATGGCGTGGAGGGTTTTCTGTAGCGGATTGATAGCGCGACGGGCACGATTAGCGCCGAATGCGACATCAACATGTCTTCGCTGTAGAGTGTATTTCGGTGGGTGGGGGTGTCGCTGTTGCTTACGGCGGCGTTAATTAGCCCAGCCGTGGATGACCTTCTTTTCTTTTTTTTTTAACTGTAACGCAACGAATATTTGTCCAAGATCTTGCAGTCGGCACGTCATTGAGATGCTGAGCTCCTGCGTCGTTCTTGTTTCTATGCATTCCGGCCAACCATGCCTTCATTTACCAGAGCAGGAATAGCGCACCGCATCTGCAAACATAATCGTAGCTTTAGCAATTAATGGACTGACCGCCGTATTCCGGGCACTGGTGCATAGCGAAAGAACCGACATCGCATTTCTCAAAACGTTCCAGTACTTCACTCGAAAGTATCTTTCCTTAGCACGTATTTTCCCTTAGCACAAATATAGCATATGCTAGCCATTTGTACCATCTTAACAAGTGAAATTTCGTTGCCGTTCGACCTCATCCGTGTTTGTGTTTCTTGGTGTCCATGCAACAGATCGATCTGTCTGTCTGTCTGTCTGTCTGTCTGTCTGTCTGTGTCTGTCTGTCTGTCTGTCTGTCTGTCTGTCTGTGTCTGTCTGTCTGTCTGTCTGTCTGTCTGTCTGTCTGTCTGTCTGTCTGTCTGTCTGTCTGTCTGTCTGTCTGTCTGTCTGTCTGTCTGTCTGTCTGTCTGTCTGTCTGTCTGTCTGTCTGTCTGTCTGTCTGTCTGTCTGTCTGTCTGTCTGTCTGTCTGTCTGTCTGTCTGTCTGTCTGTCTGTCTGTCTGTCTGTCTGTCTGTCTGTCTGTCTGTCTGTCTGTCTGTCTGTCTGTCTGTCTGTCTGTCTGTCTGTCTGTCTGTCTGTCTGTCTGTCTGTCTGTCTGTCTGTCTGTCTGTCTGTCTGTCTGTCTGTCTGTCTGTCTGTCTGTCTGTCTGTCTGTCTGTCTGTCTGTCTGTCTGTCTGTCTGTCTGTCTGTCTGTCTGTCTGTCTGTCTGTCTGTCTGTCTGTCTGTCTGTCTGTCTGTCTGTCTGTCTGTCTGTCTGTCTGTCTGTCTGTCTGTCTGTCTGTCTGTCTGTCTGTCTGTCTGTCTGTCTGTCTGTCTGTCTGTCTGTCTGTCTGTCTGTCTGTCTGTCTGTCTGTCTGTCTGTCTGTCTGTCTGTCTGTCTGTCTGTCTGTCTGTCTGTCTGTCTGTCTGTCTGTCTGTCTGTCTGTCTGTCTGTCTGTCTGTCTGTCTGTCTGTCTGTCTGTCTGTCTGTCTGTCTGTCTGTCTGTCTGTCTGTCTGTCTGTCTGTCTGTCTGTCTGTCTGTCTGTCTGTCTGTCTGTCTGTCTGTCTGTCTGTCTGTCTGTCTGTCTGTCTGTCTGTCTGTCTGTCTGTCTGTCTGTCTGTCTGTCTGTCTGTCTGTCTGTCTGTCTGTCTGTCTGTCTGTCTGTCTGTCTGTCTGTCTGTCTGTCTGTCTGTCTGTCTGTCTGTCTGTCTGTCTGTCTGTCTGTCTGTCTGTCTGTCTGTCTGTCTGTCTGTCTGTCTGTCTGTCTGTCTGTCTGTCTGTCTGTCTGTCTGTCTGTCTGTCTGTCTGTCTGTCTGTCTGTCTGTCTGTCTGTCTGTCTGTCTGTCTGTCTGTCTGTCTGTCTGTCTGTCTGTCTGTCTGTCTGTCTGTCTGTCTGTCTGTCTGTCTGTCTGTTCGTGCGTGTGTGTGTGTGTGTGTGTGTGTGTGTGTGTGTGTAGTGAATGTGCGCGCACACTGTGTGTATCATCTCTTCTGCAACTCAACACCAAGAGTATATGATCGAGGTTAGGATGCCACGGTAACATCTCTATAGTTAATCATTATGCTCGGCATTTCTTTTTCTCTCTTCTAGTCATTCTCAGTCACACCTGCTGTGTCACGGCGTCCTTTTGTAGTCTCGCATTAATGACTCAGTTGACTGCCACGTCACAGGCTCATCAGGTGCTCGTGAACTCTTGAGGGCGGCACCCGAGTGCCGCGACTCCTTTGTGTGACCGCTCACAAAGGCTCCCTAATGCGACCTTGGTGGACGCGGGCTGGCATGCCGAAAATGGCGGGCGTCAACGCCATCTAAAAGAGTGGACGGGTTAAGTCGAGGGAACGACATGCGAAGAAGTGCTTCCGCATCTTCTGCATGAATACGTGCCTCCACAGTCTGTACTCGGAGTTCGCGTCTTCACCGAGTACGGCCCCCTTCGAGAACACTAATTATATTTGACTTATACAGCCGGTCGCCCAGTGTTCTGTTGAAGCTGTTGGCGGTAAATTCGTCTAGACGGGCCATTCGTGGATTGCAGTGTCCTTCTCGCGCGTACTATGGTTAAAGTTCGCGCAGCTCTTTCTTAAAACCCGTTCCTATGCGCGGTGGCGCTGTAAGCTGGTGCATATTTCGGAACGGATTATCAGTAAGGCAAGTCAACAGGATGTACTAAAAGTGCTTCGCTTAGGTCGACCTTCCCGTGCCCCTTAGATATCATTACATTTTTTTTCGCTTAATTATAAGGGCTTCAAGTGAAGCCTGCGCTGCGAAAATTATCTGATGCGAAGTCTGATATGAGGCACTGAGAGAACAGAAGGTCGAGGAAGCACAAAGAATGATTCATTGGCTCAGGTGCTTGACCGATGTATCACAGATAAGAAAAAGAAAATGAGAAGATCATAGTGAGGGGAGGCGATTGGGAAAATTTCACCATGTAAGTGTTTGAGAAGACGATCCGAGAGAGTGACATAGAGAGAGAGAGAGAGAGAGAGTTGAAGAAATTAGAGGTAACGCGGAGAGATGAAACTGAAATGTGAAGAGTGAGCTGTACAAATGCGGATGCAAGTGCAGATTTTAACGGAATGTTTGTGAACGTAAAAGTGCTTTTGCTCGTTGCGCTATATAGTACGTACCGGAGAGTGTGGCACTCGAAAAAAACAAATTATTGCAATTTTTAATTCGAAGCGTGTATTGACCGAAACAAGAATTATGCAAGAAGCTATGCAAGGAATTATGCAAGGAACGACGGTCATCTAAACCGTGCTTGGATAGCTATTTCAATGCTTGGTATCTATTGTGCTTGTATGATTGATTGATTGATTGATTGTGTATTTTTATTGACATGCATTTTTGTTGCGGTTGCCACCGGGGTCATCGTTGTCGCTGTTGTTTTCTCACACACCCTGATATAGGATGCAAGAGTGGTTATTAATCAGTTTATGAGTCAGGAGTCACCGACCGCCGCATGGCGTTGCACGCCTGTTTCTTTCTTTTTTTTTTTCAACTATGCACCGTATATGCCCGCTGGGCTACAGTTCCGCGCGGGCGAGACCGCTAGGAGACGTCATCCCGTATACGTGCCTTAGCTCTGCCAAACATCATCGCGATAACTGGACCCCCCACGGAGGCCGGCGTCGGCGGTCGGTGAGGCTTCTCCACATCGCATCGAGGCGCCGATGATCGGTGAACCCGCAGAGAGGCGGATCGAATGCCGATAGATTTTTTTTCTTGTTTTCCCTTTTTATTTTGCTTGCGCTTGCGCGTTCGTTTGGCGGCTGTAAGAAAAGGGGTGGAGGGTAAGGGGGCAGGAGCTGAAATTAGAGGTGGCAGTGAAACGAGCTTTCGCTTGATCGAGTGGCTTTAATTTCCGCCACGTTCTCACACCAGGAGGCGCAAACGCGCAAGGGCCCATTTCATCGAACGCAAAAAAAAAAAAAAAAGAAGTCCCGTCAGCTGCTTCTGTTCTTGTGGTTATTTTGGTGATGGTGGCCAGGGTAGAAGAATAGGGGGAGAGAAAGAGGGGTTTGGGCGAGAGTGTTGACTGAGATCGTTAATCCGTTTGTAATGGTTCGAAAAATACGGCGCGAAAGTGGCCTGTCCCGATTGGCGTAACAAATGAGTTAATAATTGTAATTGAGCGCCGATGTCATATTTCGCTCCCCCTACCCCCCCGTCCCCATACTCTTTGTTAGATCTTGTGACAGGAGAGGAGGTGACTTTCCGTTTCGCATTATTAATATGTGTAAGGTGCTGGCTCCGTAAACGTGTTATGAACCTAAAAAAAAGAAAAAAAAAAGAAGTGCGAACCGGTGGTTAAAGGCTGTTTATTTGGAACGTCAAGTTGTCTTCCCCGTCGTGTCTGTTCGCGTAATCTTGTCCATGCTTGAGCCATGCACACATACTCGCGGAAGCGGGGACCGTATTCACGTAACGCTCTTACGATTGTTCGTAAGAGCTAATGCCAGCCAATCCTGGTTCTGTCGGCGTATTGTTAGAGAAGGCGGCCGGCCAATCGCAAAACAGCACTTAAAGGGACGCTAAAGTGAAAAATGATTTCTTCTGCCATCAGTAAATTACTGTTCTACAACACCAAAAACACCACTGTTACAACGATAAGACGTTTGGTAAGCCAGAAAAAGCGCAAGAACGAAATACGGGTGGCGACGCCTACTTAAGTTCCCGCACCTAGGGGCTGTGACGTCTTGGATTTTGATGGCATCTTCTACGGCCTACTAACTATATAGAGCGGTACAGATTGACTACATTTTGTTCTAAAGGAATAAAATATTGAACATGGCAAGTTTCGGGAACCTTTATTCAGCCAACGCGGCCCAAATGCGAAAACATACTTTGGAATCCCTGACATCGCGCTGACGTACCGACGCTGGGGTTTCGGCGCGAAGTTCAAATACTGATACTTGGACCTTCATTTTCTCATCTAATAATCAAACTATTTTTTTAATGACTGCCTGAAGGGTTCTCAAACAATGCTTCATTAGTCTGAACTGATTTATTGTTTCGCTTTAGTGTCCCTTTACGAATTTTAAACAAATTTGTGAATTCTGCCCCAGATTCGGCTAATCAAATCGAGTTTTACACCTTCTGCGTTGCCGTATATCAGCCCTGTATACTGATACGATCGCCCGCTGCATTTAACCTGTTGGATTTTTTTCGGGCGCTATAATTTGGCGTATATGGTAGCGGAATGCAAACAAAAAATGTTCATGTAGTGCATTGCATGCTGCGAGTTCAGGTTTAAAAACCCATGAAGTGGTCGAAATTAATCCGGCAATGTCGACAGTCTCGACCAGCCAGTGCATGCGTGCATGGCCACATTCCCGTGGCCGACCTGCAGGATAGCTGGGAGCACAGCGGTCACAAAAAAATTTATAGAAAGTCTATAGACCTCCTATAAAAAATTTTGTAAAAGAGTACACAGCAGGCCCTGCTTTTTCGTGGTCGAAGACCGCGCACTATAGGTTAGGCGGAACAGGCGTTGGATAGCGTGACAACTGATCGGATCAGCGTATAAGTGCTATCTATCTGTATACGGTCTACCACCTTCAAATCTCCGTGGCCACTGGCATAGCGTATGCCTAATCATATGCAGCTGCCAAAGCGGGAGAGACATACGTATACTTTTAGGAGCCGTACACGTCAAAAAAACCTTCTCGAATCATTGGCTATACGTAGAGCCGATAATTGTGCCGACTCACGCTATGCCTTCGACGACGCCGGTTTGATGGATGGATTGACGGGAGACGGCGGTCCTTTCAATCCCGGCACATACGGCCGCGGTTATAGGCTCATCTATGCTTCGAGGAATATAACGACGAATAGAGAACTAAAAGGAGAAATCTGGGTCGCCTCTTCGGGGGTTCCTGGGTGGCCTGCGCTACCCCGGCGAAATTGCTTTCCCGGCGCGTACATACAGCGGCGAGGGTCGACCGTATTATGTGCGAGTCTGGCTCTTTCCCGATCGAGTTCACGGCGATAAGCAATCTGTGCGGCAGGCGTCACGGGCGACCTGTCCCGCGAGCGTATTAGAAGACCGCGCGTACGTACTCGACTCGCCGGCGTCGATCGCACGCCGAAGATGTCTTGTGTCCCCGCCTGACCCCCGCCCGATAAAGTAATAAACGAATAGGTCCTCGAACAAACGGACGATTTACTGCGAGAGGCCATCGAACGGTGAGGAGGAGTTTGCGTCGTTCCACTTTTTTTACAGAGTGCGCGCTGCTTTGCTCGGACGCAGCAGCGTCCCGTTTAAATTATGGCTCTGCTGCTGGAGCATAGAAGCTCTTCGTGGTTGCATATATATATATATATATATATATATATATATATATATATATATATATATATATATATATATATATATATATATATATATATAGAAGTATATAGCAGCCCCAGGCACGCTAATGGACATTTATTAAAACGCCGGTGCTCGTCCTCTTCTTGGTGAAGACGAAAACGTAGCGTTAAAATAAAATTTAAGAAATAATAAAGGCAATGAACGAACTGCGTGTTTCCTTTTCTTTCATTTTCGTATTTTTTTATTCGTGTTTTAAACTCGTTTCTCTGGAACGGACGCAGTAATTTCTGAGCGTGAAGCCAAAGTAAGTCAAAGTGCCTCGTCTGATGTACAGTAACTTCCTTTTTTCTTTCTTTCTTTTTTTCGTTCTACATAGCCGGCGGATCGAATCGGTGGATAAACTTCACGTCCTCGCTAGGAAAAGAATCAAGACGGGAATTAAGCGTCGAAGCCGGTTTGCTTTACTACACTGCAAGTTCCCGAGGGTCCCCTATGAGGTCTTGCTTCGAAGGGTTCCAGATAGCTAGCAGAGAGAGAGAGAGAGAGAGAGAGAGAGAATCTGTTGGCTGCACGACTTGGTTTGAAGGCTGGGTGTTACGTACAAAGTTCTAAGGGAATTGGTGCTAGCAGAGAGAGAGAGAGAATTTGTTGGTTGCCCGACTTGGTTTGAAGGTTGTGTGTTACGTATACACGGTTCTGAGAGAAGTGGTTCGCAAGACTTCGCGATCGATCGGGTCGCGTGCCTTTGGGGCGCCTCGAGACCGCCACGCGCGTTCCGCACCACTTGCTTTTCCAACGTCGTGCGGTTGGTTGGTATAGGCGTGCTGGTTGCACATCCCGCCTTATCTCTCTCGTTTGATGAAGACGCGCCGCTGCGCGCGGCAGTCCAGAAACCTCGTTTCAAGAGCGTCCCGCGCGCTTTCCGCGCCATGTTTACACGAATGCGGCCGAAGGCTGTTCTCGCAACGGGCCTGTTTCGCGTTAAATGTGGCATCTAGGGCCCCCTGAGGAACTTATCGCAGTTCAGATTTGTATTCCGAGTCGGTAGCGAGCTGTTTCTTAGGGTTCAATCTGGTTGCTGTGAAGAGGCGAGTGGCTGCATGAATTTATGTACAGATTCACGTTCTCTTACATTGTAACCGCGGTAACGTTTACCGAGGGGCACATTTTTATGTTTGTTTGTGTAAAGGGTGGTTTTCGCCCCGAATAACGGCAAATGGTATCGGAAACAATATTTTGCGTGAGCGCACAAAAATTATGGGGTTTTACGTGCCAAAACCACTTTCTGATTATGAGGCACGCCGTAGTGGAGGACTCCGGAAATTTCGATCACCTGGGGTTTTTTAACGTGCACCTAAATCTAAGTACACGGGTGTTTTCGCATTTCTCGGCCATCGAAATGCGGCCGCCGTGGCCGGGATTCGATCCCGCGACCTCGTGCTCAGCAGCCCAACACCATAGCCACTGAGCAACCACGGCGGGTATGCGTGAGCGCACAGGTCTCGGAGGCGCATATGACACACAAGTGGTTACGCACAGGAGGCCTCGCGAATCAGAGCAAACAGTGAGTGTAACTTGCTACTGTAAGTAAGAGAATGCGACGAATTTGTAGCCAGTTTAGGGACGCACACATTATGATGGCGTGTCGAAAGCAATTTTAAACAACCTTGTGAGTCGTGCACGGTACATACAGTCGGCGTCGAACATTTACGGGCAACGAAACTTTAGAAAAATGCGGAATATTTCCGCAGCGTGGTATTGGAATTTCCAGCCTGTGCGAGCATATGTTGACAATGGAGTGTTGTGCGGTTTTATTGGATACGGTAATAAAGTTCCCGAAAATCCAACGTTTTTTCTGATCCCGTGGCTCGTAAGCATTTGACGCCGACGGTGTGCCTGTTCTAGCGGTGCCGGGGGAAAGGCAGACCGCAGCAGAAAGACAGCTGTATGAACGCTGACCAGAATGACTCGCACTGCTACTTGTGTATGTCCGCCCCTGACAATCCCGAAACTTTATCTATCCTCGCTTTATTTTTGTTATCTGGATCACTCGACTTTGGTCGTGCTCCAGGCCGTTTGTTCGAAGAGAAAGCTAATGCCTGCCTCATCAGTTCGACTTTTAACGTCGTCTCTCGACCTACATTAATGTGTCGCTGCCAACGGCGTCGCCGCTCCGAGCTTTCAATTCGCAAGTGCTTTCTTTCACGCCAGTTGCCTCGCGCGTCAGAAACCTGACGTGTGTGGCCGCGTGGCAGAGGCAACAGAAATCGACGTGTTGGCAGGACGTGCACGACATGGTCGAACCGCGGCGAGTTTGCTGTGTTTGCAATCTCGTAGAGCAAAGCAAGTGGAAACTGTGTTCACGTATATAGAGTGGAACGATACAGAAGGGACTGCGCACCATTGGCAGATGGCGCGAGTGTCGGGGCCTTTGCATGTACCTTCATATTATTTTACCTTCGTATTATTATTACCTTTATTTGCCTTCAATACAAATAAGGGGGCGGCTGCATAACCTCTACGACTCTTGCTGACTCGATGGTGAGCTCCTTACAAGTCGGCATTAGTGGACAAACGTACACAACATTGTAACGACCTCATAAGAGGTCGTCATACGACATAATAACATCCAATGTTATGTCCACCTCAGGACATAATATAGGCTTCTGCTGCAGTTAAGTACGTAAGTATGCACAAACTCTCAGATAGATAGATTGGTAGAGAGAGAGAGAAAGAAAGAAATGGAGGGAGGCGGTATATAGGCAGGTAGGTTCTGTCCGGCTGATTACCCTATACTCACGGGGAGAGGTATGCAGAATTGAGGAAGTGAGGAAGAAGGCACAACGGTGTCCACAGGTCGGGTGCTCAAGCGTGTGATATTCAGGTTTAGTGCAAGATGGCTCGTGTGTATTTTTGTAAATGCGTGAGCCTAGGCGGCCGCGGTACCGTATAGCTTCTTGAAAGGGTCAATCGACTTGTCGCTCATGGTCGAAGCAGGGACAGTGGAATAGGAGGTGCGCGACAGTCTCTTCACACAAATCACCGAGCGCACAAATGTAGGCGAGTCAGCCGTACCAATCCAATAGCAGTACCAATTAATGAAGGCTGCGCCGATCCACAGCCGACAAAAGCGGTGTCGCGTCATAACGTGACAGATTTGGCGGTAACCGCAGTCGTAAGATGTCGGATCGAGCGACAGTTGGGAGTTCCGTGGAGTACGTTCAGGGAGCCAAGCGCGACATTACGTGCGACGTGGCGAAGCTCTCTCGCAGGATCCACTCTCGACGGTGCTGTATAGGGCGGCGCAGCCCTCGTCGCGCTTCTGAGATTGCGGACTGCGTGCATATCTTGTTCCTTTACCCATTGTTGCCCACGTGTTCAGCTTTGCGAGCCGTTCTCCGTGACACATGCAAGGGCGGCTGCATATTAAGAGAGCGCTGGGACCGAACGGTGAGCGGCTAATGGCTCTAACCCGATTTCTCGGCGCGGACCGACCTCGCGCGGGCGCCGGTCGCTTCCGCCGGCCGAAATGTGCCATACACGCACGTATCACATACACACTGCCCAGCGTGTGCAGCCGTGCCCGCACCCCGCTGCATACATGCACTGCCACCGCCCATGGCGCGCACTGCAGCTGCTGCTCGAGTTGCTGCTCCGTCCCTCTCTCGCACGTGCCTCCTCGCCGGCGTCGATAGTTAATGACTGGCCCAATTCGTGGCTAAGCGTATCGTGCGAAGGCAATTTATCGACCCTCATGCGCATGCGTGTATAATACACGCGATAGACGTGTCCGGCGACCGCATTATTTAACGAATGTAGGCTATAGTCGCCGCGCACTCCTCTCCGTCCGCGACGGATGTAATACAGCGATGGTTGTGTGTGTGTGTGTGTGTGTGTGTGTGTGTGTGTGTGTGTGTGTGTGTGTGTGTGTGTGCGTGTGTGTGTGTGTGTGCGTGTGTGTGTGCGTGCGTGCGTGTGTGCGTGCGTGCGTGCGTGCGTGCGTGCGTGCGTGCGCGGACGATACTATGCAGCGATATACGCCTTCTTTGTTGACCTTTTCCTCTTTATTCCCTTTTGTATGACTTAGTGTTTGGGCGTGAAACACTGATCTTTTTATTATCGTCCAACTAGTCCAAGCTGCCGTTATGCTCATAAAACCGTATTTGTGTTAATCTCCACTTCGCTTCATGACTCCCTGTTCGGCGTATTACATAAGGAGGTGGTTATCACGCACATGGGAAAGAAAATCAGGTTCATGTTGTACTACAGATGTTGAAGCGCACCGTAACAGAGACAAAATTTTACGGAAAAGCAGAAGGATAGCGCTTCACTCGCAACAGAAAATTTTTATTTAACACAAATATTATATCAACAGTTAAACGATTTTCATGCGTATATACGCGCAGCCGATCATAGGTACAATATGTTAAATCAACAGAACCATTCGTGATAGGAAGTGTCTTCAAATGTAAACATAAAACGCAGCGAAATGCTAATTGTCAAGGTCGGAGAACTCCTTAACATGAAATAAATGACAAAAAAAAAAGGGGAGCAGCGAGGCGTCATTCAGGCCACACAAACACACAACACACACGCAGTTCTTAATGCCAAAATTGTTCGCACGAGCACATTCCACGAGTCATTCGTGGTGTTGGACATATCGTTGGCGAACGCCGCCGGGCAATGTTAAGCTGCACTTACGAACTTAACGCCTCGTTAATTCGGCCCCTGATGTTAAGTGTAAATTAGGCGAGAGAGTGTCATGTGGAGTGGCATGTTATATTGTAGCATGTGGTATATAGCGCCGAATGTACGAGTAGCACGTTTCAGGCAGCTCGTCCTCCTATATACTTCGCTGCGTTTTCTGCTTCCTTCCCTCTTTCTCTTCCGCTTCTCCCATCCCCCAGTGTAGGGTAGCCAACCAGACTATTGACTGGTTAACATCCCTGCCTTCCAATATTCTTCTCTCTCTCTCTGCTTCCTTACTTACCCTGGGCCTTGCTGAGATTTGTCAGCGTATTAAGTATGACCAAGCGACTGCCTTCAGGAAGGAAAGGAATGCGACGGGGTTGACGTCACCGCGCGCATCGCCTTGTTACGCGCGAAGATGGACTGCGATCGAAAATGGGATTCGAGTCCGCACCGGTTCTATTGTCAGAGGAGAGAGACGCCACCAGTCGACCCACTCGGTTCGGTGGGCTCTGACAGCTATTTGCCAGCTATCATCTGTCAGCTGTTGCCAACTGTCTGCTGCTTGTGAATAATTCTTAAATACGACTACAAGTATGGAGTAAACCCAATGTGGAGCAGCGAGATCAGAGACGCGCTCCTCCGGCCAGGCCTCTTCTTTCCCTTCCCCCACCTCTCTCTCTCTCTCTCTCTCTCGCTTTCGGAGGTTCACTCATTAGGGCGCAGTTACAAATGCGGGCAAACCGGCGGATACGGGGCAGCGCATTGTAGTTTTGTTTTTGTTTTTCTAACTGTTTTCGCGGTTGATTCATGCTGGCAGTACAGGCAGCATCGCAAGCAACGGGAACCGCGATCTCCCTCCGTACTGCAGCAACAGCTGCAGACCCCGAGACTTCCAGGTCGTGCCCACCGGCGGCACTCGCGTTTTCCCTTTCATTTCGGCCCGCGGCATGATGATTCCATAGCGCGTGAGTTCGTGGGGCAGAGCACATGCCGTACACAAAGTAAGGGGGGGGGGGGGGGGGGGACGTGCGCGCACGACCGTGTTGTATGCTTCTCGCAGAGTGAAAAAGAAAGAAGAAGAAAAACGAAAGGCCGAGAGTATGCAGAAAAGAAAATTCACCGGTCACGACTCGACGGCCGTGCTACCTCTCCCCGGCGCTCGCATGCGCGCGATTCGGTTTGGGCCCGCCAACGGGGTCGACCACGTCCCGCCCTCGCTTGCTTCCCGAACACCTTCAAAAGACGACGACGTGCACGTCTGTGTGTGCGCGTGCGATGCCGTTCGCTGCCGCTGCGGTAGCTCGCGCGCCCTCGCATGCATGGGGACCGTGACCCGCTTAACGCACTCAGCCGTTCGTGCTCGTGAGTCGCTCACGTTATACCTCGCTCTCCTTTTCTTTGTTTTGTGTTGGGCGAGGGGAGAGAGAGAGCTAGCTAGCTAGGGAATGTGTACATCGCCGTGGTGGCGAGAGGTATTCACTTAATTCTTTTTCTCCCTCCTTTCCTGTATGTTCGTCTCTGCGGGCACGTGTTGTTCGTGCGCGTCTGTAGATGCACTGGGTGTGAAGCTTGTTAACCTCCCCCGCCCCCCCTGCCCCTTTGGGCTGCGGGTGGTCCGCTAACTGGCGTAGGCGTAACGGCTCTTTTAAGTCTGCACGTGCCGCCGCCTTGCGCGTAGATATATGTATGTGTATACGGAAGTATACGCGATTTGTGTGACGCGTTTTTTTTTGTTTTTTTTCGTGGTCTGATCTGGTTACGTGGTGTCGGCGCGGACATCGCTTTCGCTGGCATCGGCTTTATGCGCGTCAGTCGACGTTACCGATTTGGAACGTAGCATACGTGTGGTTCTGTAAAAGAGAGAGAGAGAGGGAGGGAGGGAGAGAGAAAGAAACGTGAATGGGAAAGGCAAGCAGGTTAACCGGAAGATTCTGGTTTGCTACCCTACAATGAGGGAAAGGTTAGGGGAGATGAAAGGTACAAGGAATGGAGGATAGATAAAGCAGGGGCACGAAAAAAATTAATAGAGGAGGTGGGGAACGCCCGCGGGCAGTATAGCTTCGCTAGTACGCCACTCGAAGCACAAACTTCACGAGTGCGGTGGTTCCATAAGGGGACAACTATCCGAACTGGGCCTTTATAAGACGACGCATACGCAATATTTTTGAGCGACTTTACCGACACTTGCCGCACTACTATAAACTGGGAAAGGGGTGAGACGTGGAAAGAAACTGATTAAAATGAGTTTGTGTAATCACGAACGACAATTAGCCCATTAGGCGGGGCCACAGTCGGGCCCTACGTTTTTCCATTGGACTCCTTGCTTATGCCGACGTTGTCATATGTAAATGCAGTTATTGCCAGCTTTGCTTTATAGGATGTCAGTCAGGGCCAACGTTGTCCAATACAGGAATAACCATGGCCAATGTTGCCTGACGTAGGGCCAGTCATGGCCAGCCTCGCCGCACATAGGTCGAATCAGGGCCGATGATGTCTATTGTATAGGATAACATGGCCCAACATTTGGTCTTTGTTCCACTTTGGTCGTTCTTTCTCTGCTTTCTACGAGGGGCGTGAAATGCAGGGGTTCGTTTCGCACGATTATTGACTTGTCATGGGAATGGCGTGGACTCGGCGCCGACGTGGAACTATGTAGCTCACGGATTGCAGGACCAACCGAACACGGACGTTCACTGTAGACAGGTCACGCGATGTTTCTAACCGCGCACGTACCGCTCCGCAACTTAAGTGCGAACCTGTGAAATAAGCAGAGCACAGCTTCGAAACGAGCTCCTCGCTAATTCACGCCGACGTACTACGTGTACTCGTTCTCGCGGAACTTCGCCGCCTTCTAATTCGACGTGTCATCGATATCAAACGGCGTGATCTTCCCCAACTGCCCACGATTCCGTGATTCGTTCCAAAGCGTGGTATATAAATAGGCGCGAGCGTGTATAAGTAAGCCCGATCCCCGTTTACGGTGTCCGCTTGTGTGTGTGTGTATGCACGCGCGACGAAGCGTGCGGCTCGTTCACCGCAACCTGCAGAGGGCGCCACGCGTGTTACATCGCGCACACGTTCAGTCGCCCGCGCAAAGGCAGCCCGATCTCGTACACGTATCATTCGCTTCGCGCGCCCTCGGGGTTCGTTCTCTCTGCTGAAGCGTGACGACACAAGTCTCGGCCCCGTTGCCGAGCCTTTTTCTTGCCGCCGTCGTCGATCTCTTTTGTTGCCCAGAGATCGCTGCAGGCCTAGGAGGCAATAGCGCGTTACTCCAGGGCTGCTCCAGGGCGTGCACAGCGATCCGCGCGCCATCTCGTGTTCCTTTCCGCACTTATGCTTTCTTTCTTTCTTTCTTTCTTGCTGTGCCCGGCGAAAGCACCTGTTGTTTTGTCTGTGGGGTCCGCGGGGTGAACGGACGATCGCCGCGAGGAACACAAAGATGGCGACGTGGTGCACTATCCATCCACTTAACCGCATCTTTATGTTGGTGCAGGTTGAGTGGTGTAGGGGAGGGGGGAGCCGTGCCTTGTTGTCCGCGCCTCCCGAAGTTCGGTGCAGCGACGCCGAAACTGGGGTCCGTGTTCATAAACAGTGTTCATTTCTTACTCGACAGTTGTTCGGGAGACGGGATGGCGCCCGCTAACCGTCGTAGTGGCTTTATAATTGGCGGATGCGGCTGACGAATGACAAAACAGCACTCGCCTACACTAATGGCAGTAACGTCGCAGCTACACCCTTGCGGTTGTACAAGGATTATGCGGTATACTGGGAAAACACGACTATAGGTGTTTGGTCGACGCTTCCAACACGGGGAACCTGCCAAGAAGCTATGTTTTCTGGCTGCTTGGGAGAGGGTAAGGAGGGGAGGGGAGTTGAAGAATCTGCATGCTGAGGACGTTGTAGGTACTTTCGGAGGGCTTTTAGTTTTCGCACGTCTAGGCCCATATTCACAAAACTGTTTACGCTAGAACTGTTCCTAAGATCAGACGCCAAGTGAATGGCGATCGTGAGCACGCCATTAGCGACCATGATCGGTCAAGGGAAACAGCACTTACGCATAAAAAGTCATGGGAATTCGGCCCCCGATGATTAAACTGGCCGCTCCTTTAACGAAGATGATGCTGCTCAAACATTTTTTTAGGCTTGAGGCTATCAAAGAAAGAAAGAGAGTCCCTCGCCTCTATTTTCCTGGCTGGGATTCGTGACGCAGGCGAGTCATGAGGGCAGCCGGATCATGAAATCATGGCTCGGTTTTTTAGTCTTGTCATTCACCTCGCAGAATGGGTGTTCTCAGTGAGGGAGGCAAAGGAAATATATAATATTGACTTCAGTGAAAGCTGTGCATGTCGACCTCCGGTTTGGCCTTTAAGGGTTGACGGTAGCAGCGAGCCGACAGACAGGCCGATTTTACGCAGGAAACGTATTCGGCCAATGGCGCGCGCGGCAAGCAGGTCTATTAAAGAAGTTTAATTGACTTCTCCTTCTGTCTATAAACGAGCAATGTCGAGATCGCGTTCCTATATGTAGCGCACGAATTGCGCAGGCGACACTTCCGCGCGGTTTCGAACCTCCCGCGGTGCATGCATCTTCCGAAGTTTCGGCAACCGCCTTCGCGGGCAGACTCGCGAACGGACGGACGGAACTGCGAAGCGCCCCGTGATAAGGCACACATGGCCTTCGTGGGGAAAAAAAAGAAATAAAAGAACGGTGGTTTGCGCGTTCTTGCGACCCAACGTGGCGTACAGCCCCGCTCCCGACGGATGCGCGAATGCACAGCTATAGCCGGGTATGGATGCTACTATACGTTTCGCAATTCGAGCGTGTCGATGAAAATGAAAGACAGGGGGGCCGCGGCAGATCGCACTCGCGGACGGAACCCGCCTCCGCCGCATTCCACACCCGCGCCGCGCACCAGAATGCCACTGTTGTTGCAACCGCCGAGGGCCGTCCTCTGTACTACACCCTGCACTTCTGTCGGGCCGCGAGGAAGAGAACAGCTTTCTTTTTTTTTTTTTCAATTTCGTCGGGGAAGAATACTTGTTTCGATTCAATTTTATTATTATTTCGATCTCGAGAAAAAAAAAAGTTTAATAGAAGGCTGCCCAGTTGGTACCTCGCTTCCGAACGCTGTCGACGCTTATCCCTTTCCATGGCAGAAGAATTCGGTAAGTAAATAAAAAGAAAAAGAAAAGTGAGGTAGTTCCTTCGTGTGATGCGTGCGCCGGTGGCCTCACGGGTACACAGCATCGGGAAATTGCGCTGCTGGGGAGGGAGAGGGGAAGGGGGCGAGGGCGAAAGCGCAAGCAGGCAAGCGAGCCGGGACAGGAGCCTGTGTGCCCGCCCACCGACCGCAAAGTGCTGTAGTGAGAGGCAAAGAACGTTTCGCGTTAAAATAACGCCACGAGGTGTAGAAGGCACCCAACGCTTAGCGTTACTGCGAATGGCACCCTAAATTAACGGACGACTATGTAACGACACTAAGGTAGTCGCGCCATCTGGTGTGTACGAAAGGAGGGAACATATGGCGTGAAGTCAGACGAAACATCTGGTGACAACTCAGCCGTATGTAAAGAGAGAGATATAGAGAGAGAAACCCGGAGAGGTCGCTGAGAATGCTTCACATTAAAAGAGCCTATAGTGATAACTTGCTATCGAATACCGTCGACACTGGGCTATTTGCTTCGTGGGCGAGTTCAGTCCATGGAGTCGCCGAAATCGAGAACGCCGAAACCGAGAACTCGAGAAAAGGCGCGCGTGGATAAAGTCGGGACGAACGAAGCAACCCGTTTTGGAAAGGCGACTCGCACGGACGATCGCGAAACCGGACGTTGAAAGCGAAAGCACGTCGGAGGTATTAGCGAGCTATGATAAACGATGTCGAGGAACGTCCGATGTATCGGGAGACAAGTTTTCGCCCGCAGCACCGCTAATGGACGCCGTCGTACGAAAAAAATGCTCCCCGGCGCCGACGTCGCGTGTATTGCGTTTGCCGCCGTGGCTTCGTCTCTTCTCGCGAGAGGCGACGTGGCTCCATATATACTAATTGTGGCGGCGTCTGTACAGGAATGCGTGATAACGTCTTGGCAAGGCGTTATCCGACACTCGTCCGACCGTGGCAGAGCGCGAGGAGAATCGATGCATGGCGCCGGAGAAAGGGGGACGGAGTGTTTGCAGAATCGTTAGACGCAAATTAAATGGACGATGTAGAAAGCTGTACACTGAATCGTTTTTCGGGGAGGAACGATGAGGGGAACGGGACAGGCCGTGCGTGAAGGAATCAAAGTCGCCGAGGAGGGACGGTGGTCTTCCGAGGAGAGGAAAGGACGGCGAGACCGTTCCTTCCGTGCCTCCCTTCCATCGTCTTTCCATCGTCGCCCGAGCGCAGGCGCTCACGAGCAAGTATGAGGACCACCCCAATGTCTTGTGCGTAGACACGCGGCCAGCACCGCAAGAAGCACCGCATTTGTCACAAGCGTAGTCGACAATCACGAGACCGAAATAGATGTGTCGTCAATTTCCAGAGCGAGCGCTACAGAGCCAGAGGAGCTAGCGACAGCGTTATCCATCGCTAGTTTTCTCTCTGTCTCTCTCCTTCCTAAAACCGCAAGAAATACTATTCCGATATTGTAAGGTTTTCGAGTATAAAGCCCGTCTGTCCGCGTTGACATCAGGATGTTCATTTGCGGGAGAATCGCTTCCGCTGTGACAGTGGCGTGCAGATGGAGTCTCTCCGTATGACAACTATCACTGGCATATATATACACCCCGTGTCGTCATCGGTATGCGTGCGCTTCCTTGTCGCATGCTAGTTTCTTGAACACGTGGTTCCTCGATCTATACATGGCGGACGAATCGACAATTCGCCCCCCTGTGCAGGTTCGCAAGAGCTGTTTGCCATTTGCCGGCGCCCATCGCTAACAATATGTCAAAAATCGCGAGTGGCTGTTACCTGCTCTTACGACAGAACGATTGAAGCCCTAGAACTTTTGCGTGTGCGTGTGTACGGTGTCCATCTTCTCGATCTGAGCCGCGGCGCGAATCTTTGAATTACGTAGCTTCACCTCTCTGCCTGAAAATGTACATGTTCAACTTTGGTTCACTTCGAATACATTCCTACGTAGTATTTGTCTTTCCTGCGTCGTATTCGATAGATTAATCCAATAGGGTTGCGCAATTTTTGCTCATCCCCCTCACCCTTCCGCCTACCTCACCTCTTTTTGTTTGTTCGTGCGTTTGTGCGTGTGTGACTTTTATCGTGCAGCGTCACAATTAGCCGCATAGCGAACTAGCCATGGATGTGATAATTGTGGAGGCTGTTCGACGCGGCGTCACTTTAATTCCGGCTGCAGAGTCGAAACTCGGCAGAACAACGTGCGTAGTGTACTATGTTCTACTTTAGTCTTTAGATTTGTCCTGTTGCTCTTCCTTTCCTCTTTCCTCCCCTCCTTCCTATCTTCCATTTCTGTGTTGCTGTCACCTACCTTCATAAGAGTAGGCAGGCGCTGTGCCCCTTCCGGTGGCAGTTGCCAGCCTGCTCCTCGCTTTCCCTTTCCTGTTAACTGTGTATATGTATATATGTGTTCAAAACAAATAATAATAATAATAATAATAATAATAATATATCTATAATAAGCGCCTGAATGTATGTATATCGCCAAATATTGTTACTGAACGATGTCATCGAAGCAAATAACGAAGGCGGGCAGGCTGCACATTATAGGGGGCGCCTCCGTCCACGCCCGCGTTTCGCGTGCGGTGGCCAGCGAACAATGGCCCTATAGCTCCGGGGCAATCGTGTCGATGAGACCGCGATCGCGCGTGCTCCGCATCTGTGTCACGGCCGTGAAGGTGCGTCTCGGGGTGCGCGCCGGCCGTTCAATCAGATGCCGGCCTCGCGTGGTATCGCCGCTCGGCCGCATGCGTATACGTATAGTTTCACAAAGCCGGCGCCTTTTAGAGCCTTGGTCGTTTCGTGAGAGGCAGGGAGAGTTCCTTGAATCCAGTGGACTTACATATACACTAGCCGTCGTGGCACATAACACGTAGATAGGAGCACGCGTTTGTTCGTTCGTTCGTTCGTTCGTTCGTTCGTTCGTTCGTTCGTTCGTTCGCTCGTTCGTTCGTTCGTTTGCCTACGAGGGTGGCTCATACTCACTACATGCCCCTGTCCTTGCTTCTTTCTTTTCATCTTTCCTTCTATTTTGCGTGTGTGTGTGCGTTTGTGTGACTTCGCTCCGAAGGAAGTGATTAATGAACGCGTATTCAGAGATCGAGATGACGATAAAAAACATATAGGAAAGACATGGAGTTCAACCAAAGGATATTCTCTGGTTGGCTGTCCTGTACTGGCACATGGAAAGGAAATAAAAAAGGAGTTAGAAAGATGTGAGAAAAAAAAAAAAAACGGACGTTCAGGTGTACGGATGAACAGTATCAGCAAATGTGGCCGCGCTGTCAGACAAGAAGGTACCCAAGCGATCTCGAATTACCCCTGTCTTGCACCGCCCAACTGTACCAGCTAATCGATGCCTACAAGTTTGTTTTTAATCACTTCTCGCCATTTAATTCTCCGCCGTACTCGATTACGTTTCTCTTCACACGGCGCCCGTTCACCGGCGAGGCATCCATAAGAAGACCCGCCGCGGTTGCGTAGTGGCTTTGGCGAAGCGCTGCTAGCTAAGCCCGAGGGCGCGGGATCGAATCCCGGCCGCAGCAGCCGCATTTCGCATAAGGACGAAATGCAAAAAAAAAAAAAAAAAGGCCCGTGTGCCGAGCATCGGGTGCCCGTTTAAGCACCCCAGGTGATCGCTGTTATTCCGGAGTCCCCCACTACGGTGTATCTCCTAATCGTATCGTTATTTGGGCTCGTAAAACCTCAAAATTCAATTTAATCCATAAGAGGTCATAGCGGTCTGCAACTCATCTGACGATCAGTGGAACGTCTGAATCGTTTCTTTCTGGGGTCACGCTGTAAGAGGTGCTCGGCCGCGCCTTACCCTCGTCGACCGTTGGCTTCCCGCACTTCGCTCGAGCGCCACCTGCGTCGTTATTAAGAAACGCGCCCATGCGTCAACGCCGACGAGACCGGCAGAGGCGATCAGGCCTACGCTGTTCTTCCAACCACAGAGTCTCCCTGTGCTTCCAACGGATAGATCGCGCTACGAATTGCGCCCGCCCTGCATGCGTTGGCGCCGTATGTATACCGGCCGCGCGCGCCGTATGCTTCCCAACGCGGTAGCAGTGGATCGGCTTGGCAGGTGGCCGCCCGCGCGCGCACCTCCGGTCTCTCGCCGCGTGCGCTATTACGCGCGCGTAGTGCGTTTACGCAACGCTACCGTCCAACAGCGAGGTGTGATCGCGTGGGCAACCGGCCCTATGTTTCGCGTATAGCAGAGCGGCGCCCCGCAAATGAGTTCGCTCGCCACGGTCGCATCGCGTGGGCACATCGCTTCTGCGCCGTTCGTATTACTCGGTCCCCGCCCCCTCCCCTCCGCCACCTTGCCAGTATAGGCGGCTCTGCTGTACCTCGCCTGCCGTATGCTACCGCGGCGACAGGTGCGAAGTCCTCGGGAGATTTACCGACATCGCGTTCGCTCGCGTTCGTTGTTTCGGGGAGGGGGGGGCTCACCGCTGAGAGCTCTATTTTTCAGGTGACAGTGTGATAGAGAGAGGGGGTATAGAGAAGCGAGAGGGGGAACTCGGCTTGGGGCTTGATCTATGCAGACCCCGCTTACGAAATACATAGACGGTCAGCAATTGGATGGTATACGTGGGAGGAGCGGCGGCTTTCAGACGTAGGATGTAGAAGTGACTGCTAGCCAAACCTTGTGCTGATGGTGGCACCTGTACAGTGCATGGTTGAGTCGGTTGCTTGACCATGTCGTTCAAATCTAGCTTATCTTGTGTGTGCGTGTATGTGTGTGCGCGCGTGCGTGTGTGCGCGCGTGTGTGTGTATGCACGCAGAGACTTGACTTCGTCGTGAGACTCGCGCACGCAGTGCTGCGCCTAAGGGTTGTGCAATGTTCAACTCGGAGGTGTGTATATAGTGCTTGCGACTATAGTTTTTGTATATGAGGAACACTTCCACTGCCGCACTTCCACTTCTGAACGGTATTCGAGCAAAACGCCGTAACTCTCAAGGCGACAAACATTCTCTCGATCGTAAAAAGCTAGACGAAACTCATGACTGCGGCAAGTTGAAGCCTGCAGTGTGCACTTCACATGCACCGTCGCGATAGCGGTTTTCTTTTTCTCTTTCTTTCTTTTTCACTTTCTTTATCTTCTCGTGGGAACTGCGGCAGGCATAGGTGAGTGCCTCAGTATCGTCGATACTTACTTAGCATACGCTTGAATGCTATGAGTATGCCTACCTGGCCGCATCACCCCCAACCCCTGTATCTATCGCATCACGTGCGCAGCCGGCGTGCATTGCTAGCATGCGCACATGCTACCGAGCCTCGCTTTTGGAGGGGGGGCGCCCATACGAGGTGGGAACGTCCGGAGTCCACGACCTTGGCGTTCATAAATCTATAGGCAGTTCGCCCATTGTATATTTGCGTGC
Organism: Dermacentor andersoni; assembly: GCF_023375885.2. Classification (NCBI taxonomy): domain Eukaryota; kingdom Metazoa; phylum Arthropoda; class Arachnida; order Ixodida; family Ixodidae; genus Dermacentor; species Dermacentor andersoni. Next base: position 53,333,563 of record NC_092819.1, on the reverse strand, counting down.
GTGTTTATCCGGCACGCCTTGTGGGCTGTGGCCTGATTTCATGAGACACCTCCTTTGTATTAGTTTCTTGTTTTTATCTCGTCACTTTTACATATTTGGTTTCGCCAGCTACGGTATTACAAAGCAGCCGTCTCGCGTTCGCGCGTATCGCACGGCGAGAAGCTGCAGCCACCATTCGCGCAGCATATAATATACAGCTTCGCTTCACAGCGTTATAGAATCCACAGAGGCTCATCATCGGTTCTATGCGGCAGCACTGAGAGGCGGGCGGGAATCGGGAGCGCCGTCCCATCGACGCGGCCGATCTCGAATTGGCTTACACGCGAGACGATGGAAGCAGCGCGTCCGGTCCCCGTTGCCACCGTGCCATGATGCCCATGTGTGCGCACTCAACGGGCCGCGCAGAGCGTTGTGTGCGGCCATGAATTATTTATACGGGGGGTGGACAACAGAGCTGCGACGGGACACGTCCGAAAGCGCGAGGCCCTTATACTTTTATACAGTCATGGCTCCGGCAATTATCTTCGGCCAGTGCACGGCTCTCATCTGCCGACTTCTCGAGCAGCCTGTGGGGAGTCGCGGCCCCTGTATATTGCTGTGGGAGCGAAGAATTAGGCGAGCATCCGCTATAGTGCAGCGAGGTGACGCGTTCTCGGAGTCCTCTGAGCTTTCTTTCTTTCTTTTTTCTTTTCTAAACCACCACCGCTAGACGTCGCCGAGGTCGATCACTCGACGAGACCGTCGCTCGATGTCTCGTTTCAAGGAGCGTCCTGAGGCGCTTCTGGAATTGCAGTTCGCAGTTGCCTGTAGGTGAGACGTATCGCGCCTGCTTACCTGGCTAACCTCCTCTAATGAGGTTGCGCGCATCCTAATTACGTGCAGTATAGTCGAAGCTGCAGGTAGCATCGGCCAGTGTAGGAACGATTACCACAGGAAGTGATCGTCATCTGTCTGACGATGATGCCAATGACTACGATGATAATGATGACGACTACGATGGTGACGATGATGAAGAGGCGCAGCAGCACAGCTTGGACGGGTCGTCTTCCCGGTTCTGTAGTTCCCGGTTGTGTCACGCGATCCGCAATTTCTGCTCCAGCGCACAGAACTGGGAAGGAGGAGTATAGTGCACTCTCAAGTGTCTCTAATACAGATACGTGCACTGATATGGCCGGACCCCCAATGCGAAGCAACGAACATAACCCGCCTAAAATTACCACCGCCGTCTCGTTGTCGCCGTAGCGGTTATCGCCTACTGCCTCGTCCGGTCGCGTCTTAAGGCGATTCCTGGACGCCTTAACTGAGGCTAGGTGAGAAGTAGCTCAACTCCTTCTGGGGGATCTACGCCTTTATTGCGTTGCACGTAAGGCAGCAGCTTGAAGCACTGTACTGCCCGCTTTACAAACGCAATTATAGCCGGTTTACAGCGTCAATATGGCAGGTACACGCACACACAAGCAGACGCCCGCACGAATTCGCACATTAGCACCGTCCTGCGCAGCCACAGGATAGTCGTGTTTTGCTCCTTGCTGGGATAGTTAGTTCATAGCCATTGAAAATAAGAGGTGGGGTCCAAATCCACGGCCCGCTACGGCTCTCTCTAAATAACAGAAGCCGATCTCGAAGATTACACTGTTGTTAAATGCTTATACCTGAAACAACTGCTCAGTCGTAAGCACGTCGTGGACGCCATGTTTTGGACACCACCTTTTATGAGCGCTAAAAGGACTGGGTTAGAAAAACACGTAGACAAGACAAACGCTCGTCACTTTATGAGAGTTTTCTTGCCTGCGTGTTTTTCTAACGCTTGTCTTCCTGGGGGATAGGGGGGGAGGGGGGGGGGGTCTCCATAGCTGGTGTTCAAATCCGTACCTCAGCGGCGATTGCAGCTGAATAACAACGTATCTCAAAGGCTATGACCTTTGGCGCTTCTTGCGCCGGAAGTAATTGCGGAGCCGGAAACACGTCATGCCCCCGACGACCGTCACGACACCACCCATTTCACGGTCGATTATCTTTTCCTGAATCCTGTTGCGTTGTACTTTTCTTGTGACAATTTGACGGTCACTGTATTTACGAACGTTATCCACATTTTGCGACAGTGGTTGTTCGCATCCCTGTTTGCCCTCTCCCTTCTTGGGCCCATTGTGGTTCGCAGTACCGAATATGTAAATAAAGAAATAAACGAAGTATAGCGATTCTCCGCGAATAGTTCTGCATTGCAATCGGCGCAACTTCTTTCTCATGGCGGCATCTCACATCTCTTCTTCCTGCGTGCCCTGCAGGAAAGTATGCCGCAACTGCAAGTGTCCCCGGGAGGATCACCAGGACGGCCCGATGGCCGCCAACCAGGCCGAGGTGGACCGGCTCCTGCAGAAGGCGTCGTCGCCCGCGTACTCGACGTCGCCACCCCCGCCGCACCAGCAGTCCCAGCCGCACCATCACCTCCAGCAGGCCTCTCCGGCCGCGGGGCCCAACCCGAACCCCGGGACCACCGAGGCCGTCCAGCGACAGTCGCATTCGGATGACGACAGCGGCTGCGCGCTAGAGGAGTACACCTGGGTGCCGCCGGGACTCAAGCCCGAACAGGTACGGAGGGTCAAAAACTCTCTTCAGGTGCATGCTCTGTAGGCTGTGAACTTCCTGGTTTTGCGGAGGTGTAGGCTGATATATTTTGTGACCTCTGCGCAGCTCCAGATCAGTTAGATAGAAAACCATTGTTCACCTCGAACAAGATCTCGGGAACACGGCCTCGCATATGGCAGCTACAAACGGCCGCAAAAGCGCTGCTGCGATATTTGAAAGCTACCCGATTGAGTCGCCGTCTGTGATCTGTGACCGATCGATATCCCCAGTGGACTTTCTGTTCTCCTTTAATCTCCCCCCCCTTTTCCCCTTTCCCCAGTGTGGGGTAGCCAACCGGGCTTAGTCCTGGTTAACCTCCCTGTTACATTTATCATTTGTTTTCTCTCCCCTTTTGATTGCTCTGGCGGGTAAGGCTCGAGTTCATTTTTTCTTGCCTTCCCGTGGCGTAAAGTGACATTCAATGTGATAGGAAAACCAAAGTTTCACTGAAAAGCAATACTTAATCAGTTGAGATAGGTAAAGTGCTCTCTAAAAACTCATTTATTATTCCTGGGACCCCAAAAAATGAATAAATAGAAAATTGAATATTAATGAAGATGAAAGCCACACATTAGTATTTTTTTTTTTTCATTTCGCTCGGGAGCTAGCTGCATCGCCTGTACCTTTAACGTGACCTAATGTGCTTAAGCATATTTCGGCGTGCTTCTTTTTAAATTATTTTAACGTTATGTGTTTCAATTGATTTAACATCGGCGCTGTATTGGCGCAGGGAGATTAAATGCAAGCTTCCTAGCTTGACTCTTTGGTTCCTCTATAAGATTCAGTGCACTCCCTCTTTACCGATAATAATCTACCTGGGTCCGAACAGGCGCTGTCAGAATCAGTGACGTCACGGCGATCTGGTGCACAAACTTACTGTTTCCCATTTGCGGCTTCTTTTGCTATTGCGGAAGCGTAATTTACTAAATTACAGCTTAAGTTAATGTGATTGTTTAGTGTCCCTGCAAGATCCTCTGTTCGTGCTAACGAACCGCCGAATCCACCGCGTTTTTGCTGCGGCTGTTGCGTCACCAGTCTTGCAGTTGTCTTTTTCAACCTCCAACCGCACTAGGTTTTCTTTCGCCCTTCCTGTATACTGTGCCTTAAAACGCAAGATCTCGCGCCTTTCAAGGCAAGAGTGATACACATGACCGATATTTCTATAATTGTTTGGGAAATGTACGATGAACAACGAAGAGCTTGACGTGTAAACGTTGCCGTCTTACTTCGGGTCGACTCGACCCGACTTCATATGGTCGAGTCGGCTTGTCGTGCCGATGTCCCGTCTTCAGATGGCGTCTACCTGCGCTCGAGTAAACGCTAGCGGGTCGAGTTCGGTCAACCCTCTTAGCAAGATGCATGTAAACATTGTTTGGTTGGTCTCGGTCAACTGGCTCGACTCGCCCGAGTCGAGTCAGCTCGACTTCTGACTCGACCTTCTCGAGTCGACTTCACGTAAGCGAAACTCACGACTGTTTGCTAACAAACCACGGGGCCTGTGTGTAATGCGTGCGGTGTCGTCCAGTTATTAGACGGACGTGATACATATACAACACTGCTGCTGCATAGTATTTACACTGCACCTGCGCTGTCGCCGTCGGCTTCTCACCTGCAGGAATCTGCGAAAAAACACATTCACCGCATAGAGAGAGTGTGCACCTTCGTGAGCATACTCTCGTATAGCTGTAGGCCTCACACGTTTTGGATATATGCATAGAAGGAGCTAGCCAAGCAAAATTGGCGTTGCGCAAGCAACTTATGGAAGGTGAAAGTTAATTCGACCGGTTTTCGGGGCTAGCGGCGGGAGGTGGTGCGTTGGAGGTGGGGGGCATCGGCTACGGAATGCGTTTCGAGAAAGGCTCGAGAAAACGATCGGAGGGCAAGGAGAAGTGAGAGAGAGAGAGAGGAGGCGCATAACGCCGCGCGGCGGCCCCGTCAAAACCGTCGGATTATACGCTCGCAGGAAGACGAAGGAGAAGCGAAGTAGTGTGACGGTGATGGTTGTGGGGTGCGCAATAAACAGGAGGAGGGGAAGGGGGGGTCGTAAGCGAAAGCGAACACCAATAATGAAGAGAGCGTCGCCGGCGGCGGCTGCTGCTGCCTGCTGCCGAGCGCCGCCTTGCTTCGGGAGCGGAGACCCAAGCCGCGCGTACACGAAATGGCCCGGATTATTGCCCTCCCTTTTCTTTCTTTCTTTTTGTGTCCCACTCTCCCCTCGACTCACTTGCGTTGCGTCGCCGTCTCCAATCTTGTTTCGCGATTCGGAATTGCCGATAATGACGCGTGCCAGTGGAAGGCAGCCACGCGCTTATATAGCTTTGGCATTTTCTCTGTATGCACGCTATTGATGGGAGGGACCCTCTTATTGCGCATACGCTGTCCGGCTTCTTGCTGTGCTGTTGCTGATGTCGATGCAGTAGTCGCGCGACTAATTTCCGTGCAGTACGTATGGGTGTATACTCTGCTTACGGCAGTCGCGCGACGTCTAATTAGCAGATCTGAGGTTCGTCCCCTCCGAGGACTGTATTTCCCCGCCTGAGGCGGCCTGTGTATACACGTGTCCGATCTAACGCGCATCCTCTCGCGCTGGCGTGAGCGTCGTGTGTAGGGTCGGCGTCGTCGTAGGTTGTCGGGTGAGATGGAAACTATAAGTGAAAGAGGGTGGTCGACTCCGGTAACGTTTGCTGGCGGGCCAGTTTGTGATGCATTCTTCGTATGGCGTGTCTTGCAGCAGGTACAAAGCGTAGTGTGTGCTTTGTATTTGCTGTAAAACTGCTACGAGGTTGTGTACTCGTCGGAGGAATCGACTGGTGTGTATGCTGAAAAAAATTAACGCGATGCCTATATCGTTCCTGCCGGCGCTTGGGCGCTTTTACTTTGGAGCCTTTCTATATAAATAACTTCTACTATGCTACTACTGGGTGCTTTTAAGCGAGCTGTAGGCGAGTATACGCGGTATGCCACTCTACGAAGTAAGTGTAGAGAAATGCTGTCAAGTGACGAGGGATGCGATGATATGTTGCGGTTTCCGGGATCGCTTTCCCTGGAAATGTCTGCTACAGGGCCGCTATTTTGTAGCGATGCCTTATACCTTATTCTATGCTATTCTTATCATCCACCACACACGGCCGCCTGATCCCGTTGATAATGTGGGCAGACCATCGCTCTGACCACTGGCCAAGCGCGAAAAGCCTGACAAAGCATAGAATCGAAAAAAGGCATCGCTACAATATACCCGCCCAGGATTCAGTACTGCAGGCATGTGAGATAATCGCAGCGGCCACCACGATGCCAGCGTTGTTAGATTAGTACGGCTGTTTTCTTTCTCTTCTTCGGTTCCCTCGCAGCAGGCCACGTTTTTAATCGTGCTGTCAACGCCGGCAGTGGAGATAACTGGATATGAAGGCTCGAACGTGGCTGGGCGTGCCAGCTGAAGGAATTGATGTAGTATCGGTCAGCCTTATCTCTTGCACACATTGGTTGCTGCCTGCGCGTAGTTGTATTGCGGCAGCTGTGGGACGGAACTTCCTGCAAAGTTGAACACTTCCAGTTCTGTGCTCGTTCAATCGACGTCTCGTTATGTTTTTTTTTTTTTTCCATCATGTCCTGGCGGCACGCAAAGCGTAGGGGAAGGGCGTTCCTACATCAGAGTTCGCACACACTGAGTCATTGCTAGCCCCGGTAAGAATCATAACTTATCGCAGATAAGCTGTTCGATCTTGATACGCGGTTCGGTACTACACGTGTGCTGATCTGATTTCAAGTATCGTATGCATATTCAAAACGGGGCCCCGACGCCTGTGTTACGCGGTGGCCTAGCACGATAACAAACGCCACTCTGCAATAACTCGCTATATAGTTTACTGTTTTCATGCGATGACAGACGTTCTAACAGAAGAGGTTGTGCACGCCTTCTTTTTTTTTTTTTTCTAATCACCTATGCTGTGCCCTGCTGATGTTGCATAGAACTTGTCGAAGAGCCCGGGCGAAACCGCGACCAGCCCGGCAGTTGCTTTCTGCGCGCAACAGCGTGAGTTCGTGTATCTCTCCGATAAGTTTTGTTTGCTAAATCTGCGCGCGTCAAACTTGCCTTCCACTCACGTCTTCGATAAAAAGAGGAGTGCCTTTGGAAAATAACGAACGCTGCGCTGGTCGTCGTCTCTAAATTCGCTCTTTTACGTTCGCCGGATCTCGGGAGAGGTCGCTGGCTTCGGCCAGAATGAGGAGAAGCGGAGACGCGGTGGTTGTTCGCGGGCGTTCGGGTACTCGCATGGCGTAATCACGAGGCGCTCGTAAAAACACAGTGCTTCGAACCCCGCCAATCTGCGAGGCATGGCAGCCGGCCGAATATTTTTTCTCCCCCCACTGCGGCTCCTAAGAAACTCTCTCTCATAAGATTGTCCTTTAATGTCGGCGGCGCCACGGAGGCGAGGCCTCCCCCTCTTCCCCGGCTGATTGCCCCGGATCACCGAGATTACATTTTGTATAAGGCGGGTTTTCTTTTCGGCGTCAGGTGTATTTACAGAGTATAACGTTGCGCGCGGCTGAATCATTTGCGCTGGCCGTTTCTTATGTGACCGCGTGTGCGGGGATTCGGTACCCGGGGCACTAATTTCCTCCGTGTGTGTGTGTGTGTGTGTCTCTGCTTCGTCCCCCTGCCTTCTAATTTGCCTTCGAGATAGCGTCTGGGTGGTATTTTCGCTCGTCGCGCGGGACGTTTCAGATCGTAAACAGCACCGGCCCCGCTGAAATCGTCCCCCCAATATTATTCTCTCTCTCTCTCTCTCTCTCTCTATATATATATATATATATATATATATATATATATATATATATATATATATATATATATATAACCTCCTTCAATCTCTTCGCGCGAGGTAATCGGTACGTTCACATCTCTAAGAGGCCTTGTTAGCCTGACAACGATCGCGTTATCCGCTGATAGAAAGATACGGTAACCACATGTTACATTTTTTTTTCCGGATCACGGCCCTTACACACGCACACACACGCACAATGTTATTGCGTAAGAACTGTTCGTAAGAGCGGGTGCCAACCAACAGGGATGTTGGACACATAAGTGAAAGTTGCCGACACACAACAGAGGGCTCCTAGGAATGAGATGCTTTGTGAATTTGTCCCCTGCATTCCTTGCTCATGTAGTGCTTTTCTTTCGAATCTGTCATTTAAGGCGTGAAATTTTATAACGAGCGGATGTGTCATTAGCGCAGTAACGCTTGCATTTGCGAAGCTACGTTAATTATTTATCATTCGACCGTCAGTATACGGTGTTTGTCGAAAGAAGCGAAGCCACTATAGCAGCACCGGCGTTGTTCAATCCCGGCTTACCTCGCGTTGCTCCGTAGGAATTGTTGCGGCAAGAAATCCCTGGAGGTCGAGAGTTCGCCTCCCTCTATAGAGTTTTCGCTCGAGACCGAATCAGAGGAGGCCAACTACTGTGCGATGACGTTTATTTTGACAAGGGCAGTAGGGAGTTGCATCGATGCACGAAGCCACGTGCTGTTTCTCTCCACGATATCCGACGCCACGGGCGGTTCGCCGAAGCGCACATTTATTGCGGTTGACGTGAGTGAAACCGGAAGTCTTGCTTTTCTTCTACTTAACGCGGCCGCGACAGCTGCTCGTTCGTTCTTTCTTAGGTCTTCCCGAAATACTAACACTTAAAGAAAAGACGAAGAAGCCACGCCATGCAGGCGATTTCTTTCTCGCATGGGAGGCTCAGCGTACCGTGAACGCCGCTCGCCCTAGTGGCGGAATTGGCCGTCAGTCCCGGCCCCCTTGCGCCTTTCCACGTCTTTTTCTGTTCCTTGTTTTGTCGTTGCTCTTGCATTTAAAAGCCCATTGCAGCAGCATCTTGACGAGGGTCAGTTGTTCTATCTGGTTGTGCGGCCGAAGCCGCACAACCAAACAAGGATAAAGACTCAAACACGCACCACACGTGCGAGCGTTTATCCAGTGGTGCGTGCACATGTTCGCATTCTTGTATGTACTTGTTTATGCATGCGCAGTTTCAGCTGACTCTGTACTACTTTGTAGTGAAGTTGCTGTTGCCTGATACTGCTTGATGATCACGCTTTCTTAGGCTCTTCGTGTTGGAAGTCAAACAAAACGAAAAAGAGCTGACATGTCTCCCCCTCTCTCTCGTCTTCGTGAAAGAAGGAAAGAAAGAAATAGTGCTTGTTTGTCTTGGTTCTGCCCAGAGCGGACCGGCCACCTTCATGGCGGGCCAACGAGCGAAATGCGCGTTTCATTTCTTTATTATTTTTCAATCGCTTGCAAGAAGAAGCGGAAGCCGCTATTGCAGCACGCAGCTGTCCTCTGTGTCGGTTGAACCGTGCAGTGTTGCGGACGCTAGAGCTGCGGCGTCAGCCAACCGGTGGCGCCGAAATCGCGCTCGTGTTCGCGCGTCTTATGCATATAAAAGCTCGTAGTCGGTTGGCGCACGCTCTTTACTGAAGATGCGACAACTTTCGCTGCCGGCAACCCCTACGGCAATGTGTCCCAGGTCGGAGCAATTACAAATGAAGTGGTATATGCACAGTGCACTCCACTGATCGACAAGCGACCTACGCAAAACACACTACAACACGCAGCGCACAAATCTGTAATGAAAGTATTCAACAGTGGTCGAACGAGGGACGTCTCAGGCCTCTTCAGCCACCATATCCACAAGGGGGGGGGGGGGAGCTGTTTCCGGCTTCCGTCACTAGTTGGGCCACTGTTGATTGCGTCAGGTCTACATTTTCTTTTCCCTGTAACCATCTGTCTTGTTTGGAAAACTAACTGAAATATTTCATTGATACTAGCTCTATGACCTGTACTACATGGGCCAGACTAGAGCCACCTCTGAGTCCCGGGCTTGCGATTGAAGCTTGCCACTGCAGCTCTGCAGCTTCCGCAACACTGCACTTTATTAGCAGGGGGGGGGGGGATGCGTGGTAGCTCAGTGAGAAACAATGGAAGGCTCGCTTGCCAGGTCGGAGCACGACGTCGGCTCGTCCGCCTTGTCCCGGTGGGCGCGGCCGGCTTAAACGACCGTTCGGCACGACACCGCCCACGATGTCTCCGGCGTGGCGGGCGCCGGCCTCGCCGCTTTGTCTACGAGGCTTGGCGGGAGGTGGAGTAGGGCGGAGGAGAAGCTTCTTGGAATCCGGTCCGTGCTTCTGTCTCTCGCTGGCTCGTCTCAGTGCGCCGTGCCCCTGATGATATAGTTTCGCCACAGCGCGCGCTCTGTCCATTCGAGAAACGGAAGCGAGGCTGCGAGGCAGGTGCGTGCAGATGAAAGGCTGCGTGTGCCTTTTCACTCTGCGAGAGACGGCGCGAGTGCTCGATCTAAGCGAGCGCTCGTCTTTGCTTTTCGGAATGAATCACCGTGGTCGACGTCCTTCATCGCGCTTCTTGTAAGGACGCTGAAGAGGTTTTAGGATTGGAAGGCGTGTGGTGGTTTCGAAAGGTTGCCGCACTATAACGCAGTTGTAATGCAACTCCTTAAGTTATCTTGTGGATTGTGTGCGTAGCAGCGGCGCAATCACCGTTGAAATTTTCGTCGAAGTTCCCCCCATGCCGCGTCTTTGCGCGTCGAGCATATAGCAACGAATGAACGGGCGCGAGGATGACGTCAAGACAGGGGTCACGTGATCACGCGCCACGCCGATACTGACGATTAAAGCCCCTCCATCCACGCGCCGCCGCCGCAGCTTTACTCACGATGACGTCGCGGTCGTCATCATCATCATCAGAGCCCGCTAATCGACACGTGGCGTCTCCCGCAAACGCTGCTGCTGGATTTTTTATTTTTTTTTGATGAATTACAGCTACCTGCGGTCACTTGTGGCCTGTTAGCTGTGATTTTTCGTATTCAGGCGGTTAGAAAGGAGAACACTTCGCAGCAACCTCTCCTTTTATTTAAAAAAAGGAAGTGCTTCAGCATGCGATACGGCGGAAATTCGCGATCTGTCTCTTTCAAACGCGTTTTCATGCTTCATGACAACAGCAGGGTGATTGGTCAATACTGAAGCTTCTTCTCCATCTCGCAATTTCCATTTTGTTACGTTGCGCCCCTCACTCTTAAGCAAAATTACACCCTTTGGGTCGTATCTTGCCACACAACAATAATCGTCATCTGTTCTCTCCGCGTTTCCTTTCTTTAACGCTGCGAGCCCGGTACTTCCAAGTCACGAATGGCATGCGCGTTATCAGCATGACAGAGCTTTGTCGACAGGAAGGTAGCGAGTGCAGCGTTTTCAAGAAAGGAAACGCAAGCAATACAGATGACGATTATCGTTGTGTGGTAAATATATACACCCCAAAAGGTGTTCATTTGTTTAAGAGTGCATTTCGAGTCTCTCTCTCTCTCTCTCTCTCTCTCTCTCTCTCTCTCTCTCTCTCTCACGCGCGCGCGCGCACACATACACATACCCACACGCGCGCGCGCGCGCGCTAACAAACAAACACGCACAGACAGCCAGAGTCCCGTAACTGTGGGTCAAACCGCTCACAGTGACCACACACATGCCTGAACAAATCATCCAACCCGGTTCGTTGTGCCACTGTTCGACCTTTGTCCTATCGCTTTCCCTTTCCCGACTTCCTTCCGCCAGGGCGGTTGGTCGAGCGAGAACATCGCCATCTCCGTTTCCTGTCCCGTGTAGAGGATGGCATACATGTAATACGCGTTTCTTGACCCACGGCCCGCTCTCTGCAGCCGGTTGGCCGGCGCCGGTAAAACGAAGGCCGAGCCCCGTTTTCGCCTTGTTTTGGAGCCGTCCGCGCTTTCCGTCCGTCCTGCTTCCTGCACGGCGGCAGAGCTTGCTAGCGCGCCGCCCCATGGACTTGTTTTACGACGCTTTTTACGACCATTCTAAACGTGGCCGGTCCTTTTTTTCATCGTTTGTCTCTTAGTTCTTAGTTTCTATTTTTTTCTTTTTTTTTACTATTTGATGTTAAAGACTTGAACCTGTAGAGCGATTCTTCTTTCTCCCTCTCAAATTTTGTTTCAATGCACGTTTGGTAACCCTGCACAGCAGCCTGCTTCGGCCTTGCTTTATAGGGGTCGATTGCAGCGGAATTTCAAAGTGCGCAAGAAAAGTTACAGTTGCAGTGACAGCGTAGGTATATACTGACACTGCTTAGCGCAAGGTTTCGTGCGCGGAATGTACGATCCGGTGCATCGGGAACAACGGGCAAATATCCATCTTTTCTACGCCGGAGCTTCCGCCTCGCTCTATCTGGCTCCAGCTTTTTCTTCTTTTTCACCTTGTTTCAGCTGGCGTAAGTGTATTCGTGCTGTGCGTTTAAGGAGTTTCGTAAGAAAGGCTCAGGGCAGGCAAATGCTTGCAACATTTTACAAACTTAAGAACTACTGTAACGGGGGAAACTCATGTCCGCAGGTTGGACGACGACAAACAGAAAGGGAGGGAAGTGCATGTATGGCGTAGTTGCGCGTATCATTATTTATTTTTTTTTTTGCGATACGAGAATAGAAAACGCTGAAAATGAGACGACCGTCAATAACACTGGCTATATAGTATGCGCTTCGAAAGACAGATTCACGAAAACATTTGTTACGTCAGAAGTATTCGTAAGGGTGTGTTCCAGCCAGTCCTCTATACAGTTTTGGATGCATAGTGATATAGCGAAAGCGGACTGCCAATGGCAAACAGTTCTTACCAACGAAAAGCTTAGCTTAGTTCGGCCCATGTGTCAGTAGCTGAGCTAGGTGCGTAAGTTGTAAGAAACCGGTCTACATTGCGAACTTAAAATCTGGGCGCGCGCTCTCGCAGCCGTGCCCTCCGGGAAAGTGATGTGTGCTCGCAATGTTTAGCTGCGAAAATTGTTGTAGTCGAAGTAGTGCGTGAGCCGCGACGCAAGTACGCAGAACTGTTTCTAATCGTGAAATCGGAAGCGTTATCGGACGATCGGAGGTACGTCACGATCGACCGCATATATATATATATATATATATATATATATATATATATATATATATATATATATATATATATATATATAATGTATACACACGAACGGTTGTCGATCGTGCGACCTATATGTATGGGTTACGTGTGTTCCGCGAAATGGTCGCTTTATCCGTGTTGAAATCTGCAGTACCGCGGACTTCTAACGTGTAGCAAACGAAACTGCCGTTCATAAATGTTTCTTTTCCTTCTTTAGCTTTTCCATCTCTCCGCTGCGTTTGCTACGCTGTTTTCTCGTACGCAAGACACCTTCTCGCGAGCAGCCACACCCGAATGTGCGCGCAACTTTATAGGTCGCAGCGCGAACCTATATATATTATAAGGCACGATAGACGCGTGATAAAGGTGACGTCGCAAGCGAGTTGTAATAACTGAGTGTAACTTGTGGAAAGCTGTAAGCAACGCAGATGACCGTCGCCATCGGTGATGACCGCGAGGACAACAGCAAGAAACAAACAGAATACTGCGTCGAAAGTCAGCGCTTGTCTTTGCCTGCTGTATAGGGTTTGTGTGCTTCTCGGGAGTGTGGCGCTATTACAGTTTGCCTCAGCGTAGGCTTAGAAAAACACGTGCTTAGTTTCGAGTACATACGGTACACTAACTGTTTTTTGGTTATTGCAGACTCTGCATCGAACTCTCCGGCATTCCCTCCTGGGAACTTGCAGTTATATATACATTCGTACATCGGGACATTCGGCCCCGGTGGTATCGCCTATGCGCATGCGCCGAGAGTGGTTGGGCGTACAGGAGGTAGCTTGCAAACGCCGCCGCGGATTGCGCGTAATTGCCGCTAATCGCACCAGTGGCCGCCCATGCACCAGTACATAAAACTGTAACCGTGCACCGCCACACCCCACCCCATCGAGGGCATTTTTTTTTTTCATGCATTTGTTTGCTTCTCAGAATGTGCACGTCTCCGTGATTTGTTGCGGACGACGGTGGGCGATGCACTGACGTTCGTCAAACCGGTCTCTAAATGCCGCTTCATACTGTCAGACGGAAACAAGAAAGACAGAGAGACAGAGAGAGAGATAGGGAAAGAAAGAAAACACTGAATATAAATAAACATAGAGATGGAATTACCGCGCGCGAGATTTGGAAATAAGTGGTGCCGGTCGCACCATGGGCAGACGTCTGACTGCATGCCTCTAACTGCGCTACCCGAAGACTTACTTGTCACTGTTTCTTTTCTTCCTTTTTTTTTTTCTCACTGTTGTCGATCAGAGGACTCACCGCCGAGTTGCGTGCACTGGTTGTTCTTCCGCTGCTTCTGCTGCGTCATGTCGTTACCCTTTACCCTCTGTTCCTCTAACCTGTTCTATTCCAAGGTGACGCCGTTGTTCGAATGCGAGCCTGCGCGGACACTTCATGGCGAGAGCCTTTTTTTTCTTTCTTTCTTTCTCCCTGTCTCCCTCTCTATCAATTTTTCGAGGGTCGAATTCCGCGGCTCGCGTCGGATATAAGGGGTGCTTCCTTTTGTCGCTCGCTGACCAATCTGGTCCGACAGCCTGCATGAGCGGCCTCGCTGTGTGCAAATCGCTGAAAAATAACGGGGACGCGTATACATGCCCATTCTGTTATCTTACTGCTTCTTTTGGTTGCCCTCTCTCTCTCTCTCTCTCTTGTTGTTATCTCTTCTTGCCGCTGTTTTCTGTGCGTGCATTGTCTGTCTTTCTCTCTCTCTCTCTTCATTCTATTTCATGTAGGCGTTCTCGCCAGTGCATCGAATGCGAACTCAGATGCTCGTACGCCTGTTTTCTTTATGGCTTGTTGGCCTTGAACTATAGCAACTTTACTGCTGATGTGTACCGCTTCTTGTACATGTCGGTGTCAAGGAGTTATAAGATTAGCTAAGTTCTGAAGAAAATTATTTATGTGCATTCAAGCTCTGTCATCTTCGATATAGACGAAAATGCTAGACTGATAAATATATGTAAATTACTTGATCAGCCCAAGCAGGCGAGGTGACTAATTGTCACCGCCTTGTTTCGATGGGGATGCCAAGAAGTCATCACCGTCATCAGCAGCAGCCTAGACCCTCTTGTTTATATAATATTGGGTATTCTATATGTAGTATACATACCACACTACGCGGTGATGTTAATTATTCTCTACACTATCAAAATAGCACCATATTCGTCAAATTCCGTCACCTTGGCGCTTCAAACCAATCAAGGTGGCACCGTCCCAGTCCCGTGAGCCAATCACAACTGACAAGATGGAGGATTTGACAATACGTTCAGAACTACGCAGCTCCGGAACGACACCCTCCGCTGCTCGTTCACACCAACGCCCATGGGGCTCCGGCGCAGGCTGCGTTGGCTGCATTCTTGCTAACATTTGATACGTTCCACGCCAGACCTCAACGCCATCATGCCGCCCGCACGAAAACCGCTGTGCATGGAACCAGGGGTGGATTCAGACTATCGTCTCTCTTTCTTTTTGGCGGGGGGGGGGGGGGGAGGAGACGGTCGAGGGTTGCTGAACTTCCCTCCGCTTTCTTGTTTTCTATTTGTGCTTTTTTGTTTTGGTACATTTTAGAACAATGTGTTTAACATGCAGTAACTTGTCTTTGTGAATTAGATTGTTGTTTATGTTGCCCGTGACTGGACTATACCACATGTCAGAACCATCGATGACTGCTCCAAAGATTAGCTATGGGGAGGGGCAATCGCCCCCTCCCTTCCCCCGATCCGTCACTGTGTGGATCTCCCCTTAACAGCCCCGCCGTAACAACTCGCCAAGTCTTTTGTCGTTACATAAGCTCGTGTAGCGGCTGTCGCTGTACAATTGCACAACTGCCTCCAAGGCAGCCGCCCTCGTGGGAGGTGGCTTTTTCTTCACGAAACCCAGAAACGACCGGTTTTTCTGCATTTAAAAGACCGAGGCCGCGCGCGATAGCGTTAAAGGAGACGCACGAGTTGGCACGCTCACTCGTATCGCCTGTAGCTGTCTCTCTAGCTATATAAACGTTTCGAAAAAGGAAGCGCGTTTAGGTTGGAACGTCTCGGGGGCGACTCCTAAGCACACCGCGATATCTGTCTGCGTTTCGATATTAATATGTCTTCTCCTTGGGCCTTTTTTATCGTACTGCAGACGCGTAGACTCAACGCTTCGTTGCGTGTCGGGCCTCCGCTCGCTTGAAATGCCCCAAAGTGGCGGCTGTTGACGCGTTTTCCGTTTATCTCTCTCTCTCTCTCCGCGGGCGCCGCTGTCCAATGCTTCGTGAAAGCGCACGCGAACTGTGCGTGCGGTTGGTTTCTTTGCGGTCGGGAGGACGAGGGGGCTTGTCTGTGTACGTGCTTACACAACGAATGCGTGGCGGTGGGAATGCGTTGAACGAACGTCCTTAACATGCCGTCAGGAGTGCCCACGGCCGAGAGCTGCGATAACGCCTCCCGATAGTTATAATATCCGCTCCGTGCGCGTAAAAAACCTCCGTTTGAGACGGGAGAGATTACTATAGTATAGCAGCTATAGCTTCTTCTTCGAAGGTGCTTTAGCGCCGTTCGTGTAACGAGTTTGAGGACGTAATCTCGCTCGGGAATCGTCACTGCTTCCCGCGTCTGAGCATTCCGTTGACCGTGGCGTCCTGATGGCTGCGCACTCGACCGCATTCCTCTCTGTGCGCGGGCGAACCGTTAGAGGGCGAAAAATAGCTTGTGGTTGTTCCTAAAGGCTTTTGGGCGAGTCTCGCTAGAATGCTTCTTGAGATCCTGTTCGCGTGTGATTGAGCTTTCGTTGACTCAGTTGCCTTCTATAATGAAACTTGCGGAGTAGTTGTCGAACTGCTGCGACAGCTGTCCGCCGAAATTGTTATTGAGCACTGCGGAACAAATTAGTTATTGCGTGCGTGCTGTTTAATTAATGTGGTTGTGTAGTTAATGCGCAGCGCATACATATACGCGTAATGTTGAAATACGATGAATTTGTATGCATGTCCAATAATAGTGCAAAGAGGAATGTCGCCTATTTTGTTATACTTCTCCTATATAGGAACGTCATATTAAGCCCATAAAGAAGCACCATGCGGCACTAGTGAATTCAACTCTATGCGTAACTGATGCGTAGCTTTATCTATTAAATGAAATGTGTAGCTTTGTAAACTGCATCGAAGTAGGCATCACTTATGTGCCATTAGCAGTTGTATAGCGTCAGTAAGCGGCGTGTTGCGCATGAAGCATTCGCATCTGCGAGCTCATTCCTCATCCAAACCCTAAGGTCTGCCACCAACCAGATCTCGCGGATTATAAAACGAATTACAAGAAGCCACAAGGGCATGCGAGAAGAGGACACGCTTCGCCTCTTCCAGGCTCTGGTGATCAGCAGAATAACGTATAGCATGCCGTATCACTATCACTCGCTAAACAAACGCGACCAAGAACAAGTCGATGCCATCATCAGAGGCGCGTACAAAACGGCCCTTGGTCTCCCTGTCACCACCTCAAACGAGAAGTTAGCGGCCCTCGGTATCCACAACACCTTAGCTGAGCTGTCGGACGCGGTTATGGCTTCGCAAAAGGCCAGACTACAGAACACGGCGGCGGGCAGAGCCATCCTCCACCGGACCGGAACGGCAACGGAGCTCCGTGCCCTCGATGGGCAACGATCACTCCCGCCTGAGGTCAGAGGCAAGATCAAGGCGAACCCGATACCGAAGCACATGAGTCATGAACTCCATGAAGGACGACGCAAAGCTCGCGTCGACAGACAGCGCCGACAATTCAAGGGTGACCCGTACGTAACGTACGTGGACGTGGCGGCGTACCCTGTAGGGGGCCTCTTCGCGGTAGCCGCCGTGAACGGGAGAGACAATTCTTTGATCCTCGCGGCCTCCGTAAGGGCAGAGACCCCAGCTGCGGCTGAGACCATAGCCGCGGCGCTGGCAATAAAGCAAGAAGACAGGGTAGGCAGGGAAGTCCATGTCGTTACCGACTCGCAACAGGCCTGCCGTAACTTTACCAACGGACGAATACCGCTTCTGGCGGCTCAGATTCTAGGCCAGAGGCTGCAAGAATACCATCAAATCACGTGGACGCCGCGCCACGCGGGTCTGGAGGGGAACGAAAGGGCGAACGCCCTATATAGCTCGAGCGCTAATCAACCGAGCGGGGCAAGACCAATCGTATCATCAATCCCCACCCTTTACCTTCATGCCCATGCCGTCCAATTACTGCGACCGACTCGAGATCCAGCGACTCAACCGCAGGATTTATTCTCCGCCTCACAGAAAGCTCAGCACTGAAGATGCCGTATATAGCTCTCCGACTTATTCAGACCAACACATTTCCAAACCTACACAGATAGAGTAAAATGTTCCCACATACATATCGCGGCATCTGCCCCTGGTGCGGCGACACACGCCCTACACTCACATCTCGTGGGGGTGCGGGGGCAAACCTCAACACTTAAAGACGCCTAGCACGTCATTTGAGCGGTGGGAGGTACAGCTTACCGGCGATGCCCTGGCGGGACAAGAAGCTCTCGTCCAGCAAGTACGTCGAGCAGCCATGGCCAGTAGAGTCCTGGAATGAGGACACCACCCACTCGACCTCAAGAGCAACCACATCGATGGTCCGGATAAATGTTTTCTCTCTCTCTCTCTCTCTGCGCAACTGCCGCAATTTTCGGAAAGGGGTGTCGAGCGTATGGTACATCAAAGCGTGCGGGCTGCGTT
The DNA here is from genome assembly GCF_023375885.2 of Dermacentor andersoni. Classification (NCBI taxonomy): domain Eukaryota; kingdom Metazoa; phylum Arthropoda; class Arachnida; order Ixodida; family Ixodidae; genus Dermacentor; species Dermacentor andersoni. Next base: position 53,315,260 of record NC_092819.1, on the reverse strand, counting down.
AGTTGGAAGTGGACCCCCCTCCCCTTTCATACGTTTCCGCCATTAACCTGTGGTTTCCGCTGCGCCAGTGAACTATCTGTAGACGCACAACAATAAACAACAACAAAAAAGTTCGCTAGAACAACGCGAGATGGCAGTGCATTCGTGGAGCAAAACAAAAGTGCTCTGTACGTACACCACTTACGTGTACGACATGTCGACTGTCTACGCAATCCTCTTCTGCCTGCAGCACAGCGCATGCAGAGGCATCCGTGTGTGTG